>NW_024381270.1:20000-56154 GCF_016835505.1 Polypterus senegalus | reverse complement strand
AGTGGTTTTTTGGATAACAATGTAATAAGTCCTATTTTTAGGAAAATCAGTATAAGCGTTTCAGGTAGAATTTTATTGTCTCTGGCTTATATAAAAGTTGCAAAAAATGAGAGCTAACTTGATTGAAATTTTTTCTAAAACTCAGCAGGGTAGCCAGCAGGACCTGGTGCTTTTCCACTCTGAAGCCCTTTTAATATGTAATAAAAGCCGTCTTAAACAATATCGGTATTTTTTTTATATCTTCTCACTGTCCATCTTCACACTGGTAATGCTCAGGCCATTCTCAAAAAAAATAATCCCTCACCCAAGTATGTTGTTATTCAGCTTAATCCAAGCTCTGGGTGGTATCTTTAGCTCTACCCCTATCCAATGTCAGTCAGTTAGTCTTTTCCCCTACCCACTATATTCTAACACAGGGTCAAACCCAGCCAACACAGGGCTTAAAGGCAGGAATAAACCCCGGCAGGGTGCCAGCGCACTGGGGCACAGAAACACACACCCAAGAACATACTAGGGACAATTTAGGATCGCCAATGTGCCTAACCTGCATGTCTTTGGACTGGGGGAGGAAACCAGAGCACCCGGAGGAAACCAAGGCACGGGAGAACACATCCACACAGGAGGAACCAGGAAGCTTAACCCAGGTCTAATTACTGTGAGGCAGCAGCGCCATTGTGCCACCCTGCCACCCCCTATCCAATATGCATACTTTTTCCTCTAAATACAACTGCATAATTGTGCTTGAATGCTCACAGACATCAAATCAAATGGGCCGCTACACCGCTTCCAGGGTGCTGATATATGAAAAGTTACAAATTGCCAAAATTTCATCATCTTCTAAAGTAATACCCTCTCTACTGACAGTGTTGACCCAGTCATGACCCTTATATTCTGTATTTGAAGACGATTTCACACTCTTCACTGTAGCATAGATGTCTACGTTGATATGGCAGTTGAACTTGTGATTCAGATACAGGTTGTAATTTATTAACTGCTCTTTCCTTCCCCCACTAATCTTAACTCTGCCTAATTTTCAGTTATCCATCCTCATTAGAAGATGTCTCATTTTATTATTCTTTTGGGAAATTTTTTGAGCATTGACCCCCTACCATACATGGAGCTGACAGATTCAATTCACATTTTTAGCTATGATCTCATGAAGATGGAGATCTTTTGTAGGGTCTGGCAGCTCCGAAACTTACCAGCCTGTTGATAACATCCATATCTTGTGGTTATCTTTAATTCTGAAAAAAAGAATGGTGCTGCATGAGGCAGACCTCTTTGTGAAACAAAATAACGTGGACTCTTGTCACAACCACTCTAACATCTGCTTCCACACCCCATATCATCTATAAACTCATCGCTTTAGTTGAAACATTCCTACAACAATATTAGGTCTTGTCTTTGGCCTCTTGCCTGGCCATAGAGGTTCTGCAATCTCCTGCCTCCGACTGCAGGTTGCACATCATTGTACAATAGGTAAAAGGTCAGATGGTCCGTATCTACACACTAATGAAATCGTATCCTGATAGTTTTAGTATACATTGGACCTCCATGGAGAGTTGAATGAAGTATGTAAACTTTCCCTGAGCTAATGTGTGTACATGTGCAGTTGTATTTAGGTGACCCATCCATCCACTGTACTTTTTTATCATTAATCGTTTTTGGGTTTGGAACATAGTTCATTAAATTTTCTTTCTGTCCTAAATAAGAATCAAAACAATTTGTTGGCTTAGCCTGCTCGCCCCAAAAAACCCGGGGGGTTTGTATCGCCCTTATTCCCAGCCACAAAAAAGTACAAGTGTGTTTGTGTTACCTTGCCCCTCAGATTTGCTACAGTTGTTTTTTTCTTAGTACCCACATGGGGATTTAAAAGGTTCCATCCTAAAATATGATGTCCAAATCTGATGCCTGGGGTGGAAATAGCAGGAATATCCCCCTGATGTCCAATTTTGGGATCAAGTAAACTAACCTCTGAGTGTCCCTATTTGCTTTCCCCCTTTGCATCTGCTATAGAACAGATCATGAGGTCCTGCTCCAGAGGTGGCCCCCGGGGTGCCCCAAACATGATGGGTACCCCCCTTTGTCCATAGAGAATTATGTCTCTGTGGATTCCTATCCAGTGTATTTGCCACTGTAACAGTGTTTGGTTGGGCACCTGCTGCTCTGTGCATTCCTCATCAGTTTCAAACATTATTCCCCCCATGCTGGGGGAAAAATAAATTTCACTCATTTATCACCTTAACTGATTCATCAGTGCAGGAGGGGCCCTTGAATTGTCCTGTTGGTGACCTTGTTCGGAGGATACACAGTTGAGCCTATGGACTTACTGCCCCTTTTTGGTTGTAACACACCTGCCTTATGGTAAAAGCCATCAGTTATCGGGAGACAAGGGGTTTCCCTCTATGAGGAGGAGGGATAATATCTACAGAAAGAACAATTAGAGTACCTGATGTTTTTAAATGAAATTCACAGCAACTGCATTTTTGACCTGTCTGGAACCAGAAGCTGAGTAAGATAAGCCCCTCTTCTGCTCCTCCTGAAAAAATTTTTAAAACACAATATTTGCACCCCCGCCCAGACTACACTGTAGTGGCCCCCTACAATCCCCTACATAATTTAATTCAATCTTATGAGCTTTGTAAGTTTTGGGGGCCCCCCCATGTCCCAATGACTTCACCCCCCTGACTCTGAACATCACTCTGTATTTTGGGCCGGGTTGTTTTGGTGCCCTCCTGGGCCCCACTGCTGCAATGGTCATGGTATTCTTATGATTTCATTCCCATGTTCCTCTGGGGTTTCACTGCTTGGAGTATTGTCTGCTCACAGACGTCCTTAGTAATTTACACATTCACATCCTCATGAAATTATCACCCCCTGGTCTGGTGCATCACATCTGGGTTTTTTTGCCCCGGTTTTCCCCTTTAGCTTTTAGGTTTTTTTTGGCTGTCTTATCATACATTTATGCTTTCACCCCTTTTACATTATGGAAGCTTATTGTTTTGGGGACACAGCTGCCTTTTTCCCTGTACACCCGGGCAGTTATTTCTCGTTTGACATTTTTTTGATGTTAACTTTTTGAAGGGAAAACCATCTACTGGAATGTGTTTTAATTCAGGTATCAAGAATGTGAAAAGATTTTTCTTTTTCCCCAAAAATGGCACATCAAAAAACATTAGCACTATTTTTACGAACCCCATACCAAATGTCTTATGACAGAGATAGAGCAACCTGACTGACACACAGATAAAACCAGACAAAAGGATCAAACCTTGTCCTTTTATTAAGGTAGATAAGCTGTTTTCCCGTCCGTTTTGGCATTTTACCTCTGTTGGTTGTACTCTGTGTTAAGTTAGAGTTCTGTGTTTGCCCCATTACTATGTCTCTGTGATACGCCATTTAGTACAGGATTTGTACAAGCAGTGTTAATGTTTGTTATTCCTTATTGGAATGACAAATACAATGCATTTTAAGACTAAATATGTTTCATGAAGCCCCATATTTTTGGGAAATGACAGAGACAAAGCAAGTTGAAGAACAGAACACACAAAAAGTTTAATAAAGGTGGGATTTAATGGGGCTGCCCTTTAGATTTGTGGACAGGAAATTTTTTTATATAGCCCGACACTGACCTGTGGACTGACAGTTGGGAAATCTGTTGTACACTTAGGGTGCTATAAAACCTGACATTCTTTTAACCACCCTTAATGGCGTCCACATGGCCCTTAAACACCCAAGTCTTTTAAAATCAATTTTTTTTTAATTTTCCCAGACCTGCCATTGTGTATTCAAACCTGACATTTTATTTGAGAGAGACAAAAGGGGCCTCAGAAGTTTGAATTAAAGACCACCTGAGTATAACATATGAACTTGGGGGTGAGGACCACTTCACTGTCTGCCCCCGTGAGGGGGGAAAGGGCCCAAAAACCCCAAAAAAACCCCCCAAAGTCGATCGCTAATCACTGAGTAGCTCCCGCAATTGTTTAATTGAAACTGAATTGCTTTTTTTGGAGATGGCTTTCCTCAGGGATTTTTATTGCAGGGGTTCAAAGTTTCAAAAACATAAATTTGCTTTTTCCTAAAAAGTATAAAATTTAATAAAACTGTAATATTAAAAATAAAAACAGTGAACCTAAGCATTAAAATATATTAGAGATTTTTCGGGAGAGACCCCTTGACATCTTTTCCCAATTTTTTATTAAGAACTTTAATTGCCCTTTTTAAGTGATGATGACAAACCAGACCTGCAGGGTGCTCCTCGGTGTTTAAAAACCGACAGACGAAGTCGTTTATTTTTTATTGGGATACAAAGTTACAAATCAGCTACACAGAAAAGGTCTTAAAAAATTAAAAAGCAATCTTTGACCCTGCTGCTTTGGGGTTTTCCCTGAGAGTTTAGCCCCCCGCCACAGAGAAATGATGGGTGTTTGAAGATTTAAGAAAAGAAAGACGTCCAGTAAATCAGAAAAGGACAATCAGCAGAACGTCGCCCGACAGAGAGCAACGGGGAAAAATGTCGGGAATTTAATGTGAGGGCCCAAAAGGAAAAAAACACACAGCTGTTACTGTACACTGTATGTGTGTGTTTTTTTTTTTTAAAAGGGCCTTTTTATGAGCACAGGGGGCCCGCACACCCATACAGGAGCCGAGGGGCCTGAGCAGCACAGCACAGGATGGAGGCCAGACCACCACTGGGCACGACCTCAGCTCATCGGGAAATTTTAATGTCCCGCTTGATGAGGAAAGAAAGTCAAAGTGACTGAGAAAAAAAAAAAACAGAGACAGGGGGAGAAGAAGGAAACTGCAGAGAGCCAGCAGCTGACCACTGTGGAGCTGTGGAGGAGAGACCACCGCACCCCTTTGGAGCGGCCCTGACAAACAAATATAATGAAGACATCTGGGGATTTGATAAACCCTATTAGTGATTTAAAAACCCCAAATGAACAAACAAACATCCTGAGAGAATTTGTGAAGCAAACACAGCAGAGACCCCCAGGGAATTACGCCAGCAGAGAGAATATGGAGTCGGGGCCCAGTGTAAAAAACATCTCAGGGGCAGGCGGGGACCCCTAGCCGGGGTCTGTAAATTTTTGGAGTTGAATGGACTGAAATTTGGGCCGTTTGCTTTCCTTGTAATGCATCTTGTCGTAAACTGATTTATGAAACGGGAAGTGTATGGATTTTGTTATATTTTCTCTTGTCTTTTCTTTTCTCGAAGTTTTGGGAAATTTTCTTGTCATCATTTCTATTTTTCATTTTGTTCAGTTTGCACCCCCAACTAATTTTCTGACCCTTTTTCCCCCGCACCCATTTCTTAACAGGTTTCTTTGTGTTGCCCTTTTTTGACCCCCCTTGATTGATGGTTGCTGGTTTTTTGAGTTTTTTATTGTTTTTCCTATCAGGCACTTGCAAATATTTTTACAAACAGTTGTTGTATATAAGGGTTTTTTAATATCCATTGATTGCTCATTGCTGTTGCCATCCTTTTTTTTTACAGCTCAAAATAACTTTGACTGTCGCAAATGTTAGCATTACGTAGTGTGGTTGTTTGCACTTTTTTACAGTCGATTTTTGGTTTTAGAAAAATTTTAAACAGACCCAGTGAAGGAACTTGTTTAGTATTCACTTATGGTGAAATGATCTTTTTTATTTTACTTGTAACCTTTTTTTTTCCCTTTCCCAACATGATTGGTTTTTTTCAGAATTTTTTGGGGCAAAATTTTCCCGGCCCTTTCCAACAGTATGATAAAAAAAGAGACAAACTGGGGAGGGGGGAGGGGACAGAAAAAATATAAAAACCACCGGAAAAAAGGCCCAAAAACATTGGGAGTAGTCGGGGGGGTTTTTAACCCCCGCTGGCTGCCTGTTTATTTTTTATAATCTTACTGATATTAATAACCTAATCACACATATCATCAGGAATGTCCTTGTGTTGGTTAGTGAATTGAACTTTGCAGTTAATCCAACTTTTACGCTTTTTTTTTATTCCGGTTTAGGGCACTGAAAATAACCTTACATTTAAAATATTTAGCCCAGCTTCTTCTTTTTATCAACTTACTATAAATGTTAAAGAAAAAAAAAAATGTAATTTTTTTGAATTTTTTTAATTATTTGTAAATGATCCCTTTTGCTCATTTTTCATATTAGCAGTCTATTTTGGATATTTCTTAACAATAAAACCGTTTCATATTCTCTGTATTGTTGTGAAGGCTGTTTTTTTAAATTGAAATTTATTCATGTAGAGGTACACTGTTTATGATTATTGCTTATTTCAACACAGTTATTTTCATAAATCTTTTTTTATTTGAATGTGAAAAAATTAAGCACTAAGTTTTTGGAGACTTTGAAATTCATAGAAACACTTGAGTTTTTTGATGACTTTTAAATTTTTTTAACATTTTTAAAATTTTTGGGTATTTCCATTATTTTGGCTAGAATTTTTTTTTTTCCTTTGAATTAAGCATTTTTTAAATTTTACCCAGTATCTGGAAATATAAAAATTTTTTTAACATCTGCATTTAAAATTCACCAAAGTTAAAATTTCACAACTAAAACTCCACAGCTGAGCTCGACGACGGCCACTTTCCCTTGTTCAGCTTTGGCCGTCGGTGGTTTTTTTGTTTAAGACTAAATTCAAAGGAAATTTTCCCCTTTATTGTTTTAGTTTTATATCATAGTAAAATTTCATTTTAATCTGGAAGTTAATGTTAATCTGAACTCCTTGTAGCCGCGGGGAGAGAAACAGCCCCAGCACGGGGTAAAACGCGGAACGGGAAAAAATTTTGCCCAAAAAAGTCTGTTTTAAAATATTTTGTGAAAATTCAAAGCAAAAAAACCCACAGAAGAACAAAAAAAAAAAAGTTGTTACAAATGTAGAATAAAAGGTAAAAAAAAAAAAAAAATGTATCTTTTTAAACATCTTTTCTTCTAAAAGTTTAGTTGTTTCTACCCTTTAAAGATTCCTAACTTCTTCTTTTTTGTACGCTTTAAATGAAAGGACAGACATTCAGTTAAGTTTTTTCTTACATGTTTCTTTCACAAAAAATTTTTTAAAAAGGCCTGGGCACAAAAGACAATTTAAAACCAGGGCCTTAAACATGGCAAGGCGGGATACTAACTGGGAATAATGTTTAGTCAGAAAAGTTGAAAAGTTGAATATAGAAACCAATTTAACCTTATGTGGATATGGGAACCTCCCATAGATTAATAAAACTAACATTTAAAAAAAACATTTATGTATCTTATGTAATTTGGGAAAATGGCTTTCACCCTCAATAAGGCAGCGGGATGACAGACAAAAGGGACGGAGCAGTGGGCCCTTTCACTCCTCATTTTTGCTGGCTCACAAAAAGACATTTGAGGTGACTGGGGAGGAACTGAAAGGGGTTTTTAAAAGGTCAAATGAGGTTTGATGTCCACAATTAAACTTTGGGATTTGCTGCTTTAGACTGACATTTGCTAATATTTGTGAATTTCAATTAGCCCAAGGGTTCTCCTTATACAGAAAACAATTAATATTTAGAGGAAAAAGATTGTCCCTATTTCTATAAAAAACAGAGAAATTTTAAACCTTAATTAAAGGAATTACATTTGTAGGTCAGTAGTCAGTCCACCAAAACTTTGGGTTTCCCTTTTTTGAAAAATCCATCACAAATTGTTCAGGCTTTTTTTCCCCATTTGTCAAATGGTTTTGATTGTTGTAGAGCACTATGGGGGGGAAAGTGTGCATTATCTGGGTAAGAATTTAAAAAATTTAACAACACAATACAGGGGGTGTCTTTCATTTTTTGGTTTTTTGGGATATTTTATATCTTTTGAAAGGGAATACCAGTGGGGGATTTGAGCACAATTTCCTTTTTTAGTGATCATTAACAAAGACCTGACACTTGAAAATCCGGGTGTTTAGATAAACCTCAGCATGTTGTTTTCCCAAACAGGGGAAAGTTTTTTTGTGTCAAGTCGGGTCACTTTTATCAAACTGTAATGTTGTGACTGTCCACTCAGATCCTAAATTTGATTCAGCTCATCGATTTCCTGATTTTGATGTCTGTTCAGGTAAAATGCCATTATATAAATACAAAAGCGGGAAGTCTTTTTTGTGAAAATTTCCCTTTTGATTTTTGCTCTTTTGGGCCAGTTTTTTGCCCCAGGTTTCTCCAGTTCCATTGAGTTTTTTTTTTATTGTTTCCCCTTGACGCTCTTTTTTTCCCCAATCACAGGGTTGACAAAGGCGGGTTACACAATCCATTACACTGATGACGCTTGTTGAAAGTGTCTCCCTTCCTAGAATTCAATTTATTGGCCAGATGCCCCTTCTGGAGGGAAATTTTTTTTGATGTATTGATGCAAAACAAAAGGAGAGACAAAATAAAAACATCAAAAAAGCAAAAGTAATGGGGATTTTATTATGTTTAAATATAGCATATATTTTGCTTTTGGGAGGCCAAGAGTGAGGTTGTCCTTTTTGGGTTCTCTGAACTTCAATGTTAATTTCTGCAAATATCAGTGTCTTTTAAAAAGGGAAAGATGGTAGGGCCCCCCCTTCGAAGTTAACTGACAGTACAAAAACCCACCCATTGCCCCCAAAACCCCCTTACTTTGTACTTTAAAAATGTTTTTATTCTTTCATTTGTCAGAACATGAGGGCGAGAAGCACACACCCCAACCTTTTGGGGCTATTATGAAACGGGACAAAACACCAAAAAGGAAAAAACTTTGTTTTTACTGTCGGGGAATTAATGAGGACCCTTGTCGCTTTTGTTTTTCCGGTTCATTGTAAACCCGGGAAGATTCCTAGGAAAGACCATGCTCTTTGTTGCAATCTTCTGATAGATATACAAACTTCTGAAAGTACCCAGAGGGGGACATAGTAGATCCCCCTCGCCCCTTCTGCCCGAGGGCCCAAAAATTTGGGATTATGTGACATGGTATCCAGAGTCTACCCCCTTTAAAACAAGCAAAGTCCAGAAGCATTGTTTTGGGAACGGGTAGGGCCATCGTGTTTTCCCTTTGGGGGGGACCAAGGAATGAGTTTTACTTAGAGATGTTCAGGGAAGTTTCCAAATTGCTCCAAATCAGGCCCCTTTTAAGACTTCAATATACCATTCTCAGCCTGATGGTCAAGTCAAGGGCTTAATAAGATGCACAACCAAATGCTTCTCAAGGTGGATTTAAAATTTCATTTTTCGGGAGAGGGCTGTCCCCTTTGACTGACCCCTTGAAAAGAAGAGGGCTCCTAACTGGGATTAGTTACTACCCTTGTTATCTGATACCAAGAAATCCCACAACCCTCTACATTTTTTTCACCTTGTGAATTTTATATGGGTAAAAAACCCCAGGGTTTAATGGATATATTAAAAGATTGATAAAAACTGAGGTGCCCCATTCCAAAAATATTTCAAATATATCACACAACCATGCAAAAAAGTAAAATCAGACCAATACTAAGAGCTTATATGGAACATGCACAATCAGCCCAAATCTATCCCCATGAAAAAAATGCTCCTAGAGTTTTCCCAGGAGTTTGGGGTCAAGCTTTTTTCCACTTCCTTTTCCGGAATTATTGGTTCATTGGCAAGGGTGCTATAAAATTTAAAGGGAAAAGGGAAAAGGGGACTGGATGAGTTTTTGGGAAAACAACCCAAACATTTTGGAGAGTTAAAAGCAGATATCCGGGTCTGTCGGGAGAAGTGATAAATGAAAGCCCTTTGGGTCGGACCTCTCTATGAGAAATTAAATTATAACTGCCCCCAGGAGTAGTTGTCCGGGGGCCCGGAAACACCCTGGAAGAAGAATGAGAAAAGGGGGAAACCCCTTAAGGTCAAATAAATGCTGGATCTTGCCCTTTTGGGGGAAATTTTTTAACCCTGGTCCAGCCCCATTGTATTGCCCCCAATGACTGATGTCATTTAAAGCACTTTGCAATGACTTATTCAAAAAAGTTTCCTGTATCGATGCAAAATTCTGAGGGGCCAAAGTGCACAAACTCATCAAGCAACTAAAAACAAGATGATATTTGACCCCCCCTTAAAAAAAAGGAAAATTCCGGAAAAGGGCAAAATACGGAAAATTTCCCTTCAAGAGTGCTATGGCCAAAAACTCTTATAGTGCTGCCCCCAGAATGACATGTTCACCCTTTTACCAGAACATGTTAAGAAACACATGCAGGGTTTGAGGGGTGTACCACACTATATAACAGTGGCTTTTAACATTTTTTTGGGGATAAATTTGGGAGGAAAAAATAATTGCACTATAAGGGGGGAGGTAGTGGGAACCAACCACAGTGTATCATAGTTAATGCTGAAATTGAACTGACCCTTTGTCCACAAATCAGGTGGAAAGTACAAGCATTCCCGCATTTGGGGGGTACCCCCAAGTTGTGCCACTTTTTTCCAAGATGGCTATCCCCCTTGACTGACTTGACAAACAAGAGGGCTCCTAACATAGGGGTTTTGGGGGAAAATTGAAAAAAAGGCCCTTTTACAACTGCACCTGTATTTTGGTTTTTTCTCGCCTTTATTCCCCGGGGACAATTTAGTCACAATTTCATGTGCAACGGGGAGCAAGAGTGTTGTGGTGTGTGGAGAACCCCAAACTGTTGCTGAGTCAGAAATTACGGGCCCTTTTGAAACCAGGTATGCGGCTGGGGAAAAGGGGGCCCCTTTAAATGAGCAATTTTCAGCTGAGGTAAAACCCCGCAGGGCCCAAGAATTCACCTACCATCAATTATACAATTTTTATAGTGGATGGCCCTGCACAAATAGTAAAAACCAACATTCATTTGGATGTTTTTGGACCTTAATTCTTTGGGAAATTTCAAAACTTCCCGCCCTCCTGCCAATGTGTGCGCTGAGATAGGCATTCCTTTGGGGTTCCCTTGATCCAATTGGTCTGGGTTTCCCCGGTCACACACATGTGCTTGGGAGACAACTTCAAGGTTCATATTAATGATTAAATTCCCAACCAGAGGTTGGTGCTGTTGCCTAATGATTTTTCCTCCTCCATCTGTGGGCCAGGATTGACCGTTGACCCCTGAATAATGTCACGCCAAGTTCCCAGCAACCTGATCCCACTTTCCTGCCCGGGAGGGATATGAAACACAGGCATTTTGTCATTTGAGGGGACATTCTCTGAAAGTGGGGAGTATTTTTAAAAGGGGAATTCATTTTTAATTTTTTTTTTTAAAAATCTGCTAAAGAGAAAAATCCTATTTTTTTAAAAAAAATACAGAAAAAAATGTCTGTATATGTACAGTAACCCCTCGCAATTTTTGGTTTTGACTATCGTGGTTTAATTTATTGGGGATTTTATATTTTAAAATTATCTAAATATATAACACGGATTTTTCGGTTTCAGGGTTTCTCCGGGACAATGGTTTCCTTTTTACTTCCGTACATGTTTCCTCAGTTTTTTCCCCTTTAGTTGTTTTCCCATACAAGGGACGTTTATTGGCGGATGGTTGAGAAGTTAACCAATCAGAGCACGCAGTTTTTCCCTTTGTGTGCTGATTGGCTCAGAAAAATTGAATTCTTTCCTTTAATGCAAACCCAGGAAGTCTGGCTCGCCATTCAGCATCAACGTTTTCCGGTTTAAAAAAAGTTAACTTTTTGTGCTCTTTTGTGTTTATTTTTGTGCGTGGGTCGTTCCTTAAATTGTGGCCCCAAAAACCATCTGCTATTGCTTCGGGGGCCCAATGCCCAAGCCCCAAAACGGAAGATGTTAATGATTGCTAAAAAGGTAAAAATTTTGGGATATGTTAAAGGGAAAGGGGAAAAAGCTACACCCTTGTAGGACCCCATTACAGCATAAAGAGGCTACGATTTTTTGGTTTTAAAAAAAGTAGGAAAGGAATATAAGATTACGGCCGCAGTGTCCTTTCAGCCAGGGTGAAAAACGAGTTGAAGTGGATGTACAACATTGATCTGTACAAAAACCGGAATACTCATCTCATTCAGGGGAGAGGAGGGTGCTAGAGCTGAGGGGTAAACGGTGTTTTGTGCTGACGGGTGCTTTGCAAACGTTTAGAGTCTGTTGAGAGTGTTGGTTTGTTTTTGTGGTGTGAGATTTACTTTAAAAAAATACATTTTGCTTTTAAAAAATTTGGGGTTTTGTTTGCCTAAGGAACCGGGGGAAATTTTTTAAAATTTTTTTTTTCCCTTTTTTAAAAGGGGTTTTTTTTGCTTTTTTTCCCGACAAGCAAAAAAGTAGCGGGGTTTTAATCCCAGAATTTTTTGGGCTTGGGGAAAAGAAGGAAATTTGTTCTTTTTTTTTAAAAAATCCCGGGGGGAAAAATTTTAATTAAAAGGAAAAAAAAAGGCCCCTGCCAAAGGGGTGGAAACCAGAGTAAGAGGAACCCCAGGTAAAAAATAACCAAAAGGGGCGTAAGAAAAAAGGATTTTCCTTTATTTTTTAAAAGGGAAAAAGGGGCCGCCGGGCAAAACTTAAAGGGGTTAAAAGGTTGGAAAACTCAAAAAAAAGGGAAAAAGGTAAGACCCAAAGGAAAGAAGACGGCAAAGGGAGAAGAGGAGAAAAAGGGTAAAAGTTCCCTTTAGAAAGGCAGGAAAGGGAGGGGGAGAACAGTACAGGAGTTTAAAGGGGGGAAAAGGTGTAAAATATCTGTAGCAGACCCTTAGTGTTACCATTTGTTAAGGAGCAGCTGAAAAAGAAAAAATTTTAAATTTTAAGAAAAAAATATATATATATAGTTGGCGCTTAGTAATCCCAAATAAAATTTTTTAATAAGGGAGGCCAGTGAAAATGCAAGTCCTGTTGGATTTTGGGACTTTTTAGATGATGGTTTGAAGAGCCAGTTGTTATGGGGGCTACATCTGCAAGAGATGCCAGCTGATCCAGCACTGGGCCTGGGGCCCTGAACGGGAGGAGGAGTTCGGCCCTTTGGTTTGTAATAGAGAATTGGCGGACTTGGCCCAGGTGCCTTTTTAGAGAGATAGTGTGCACCCCTAAGGTGGCGCTGGGGGAGACCGCCCCAAACAGGTAGGAATAGGTGGGTCACGGCCAAAGGCGGGCAAAGGGTGCACACTGTCCTAAGATAAACCCCCAAATTAGAAGTGTCTCCCCCTTAATGCCCGGAGTTTGGACGGTGACTCTGATAATTCTGAGGTGGTGGGGCTGAGGAGCCCCAACGGGCCACCCCAAACCATTTCCCCAAAAAAAGAGAGAGGGAGTGATAGTTGGGGACTCAATCATTAGGGGGGTTTGGGAAGGGAGGTGTGCTCCAGGAGAGAGAGGGGTCTCGAAGTGTGTTCCCTTTCCCCGGGGAGCACACAGGTGGGGGGACCCCCCTAAAGGGGTGGATAGGCTTTTGGCCAGAGGGGTGGATCCATTGTCATTGTCCACGTTGGAAAAAAATGACATAAAAAAGGGGGTAGTCTGTCAGTTTGGGATCCAAATTCAAAGAGTTGGGGGTACCAGGCTGAGGAGCAGAACGGGAAAGGTAGTCTTCCCCCGTTCTTTTTTTGGAAAATGCGCCAGTCCAGGTAAGTTTGGGAGGAGATTAGAAGGTTTAACGCGGGCTCAAATTTTGGGGTGCGGGGGTAGAAGGGTATAGGTTTATGGGCTTTGGGGACCCCTTTTGGAAACAGATGGGACCTTTTCCCGGGTGAGGGGTTACATCGGGAACCCGGAGGGGCCCCCAATGTATTGGGGAGGCGAATGTGTACATTTTGAGGATTGTTTAAACTAGGGAAGGGGGGCGGGGGAGTTTGGACAGGCCAGATTTAGATCTATACATGGAAGAACAAACAATGGTGTAGAAAAAAAAATGCATAGTAATGTAAATTTTAAGCAAACACGTAAAGATAGAAGGAAAACATTAAAAAAGTTTGCCTTAATGCTGAAGTATCAAAAAAAAGGGAAAGTGATTTGGGAGTTGAAAGGTAGAGAGCAAAATTATGATATTATAGCAATAACGAAACCGGGGCTAAATAACAAAGATGGGGATGAGGTAAAATAGAGGGATCACTTTTTTTGGGGAAGGATAGACAGAACAGAAAAAGGTGGGGCTGTTTTATGCCAAACAGGAATTAAAATGTGTCATCTTCAGTTGGATGATGAGCCCCATTTTAGTGAGGATAGTGGTCATTTCAAAAAAAATATTGGGGAAAAAGGTCCCCTTTTTAGGGTTTTAAGGGACCACCCAATTTGGACAGTATTTCAACAAAACATCTTTTTAGTAATATCAAAAGGCTTTTTAAAGGGGGGATTTTAAGTCAGGGGGGACTTTTAATTATCCAAAATTAACGGGGGAAAACCCTTTACAGATGGAGGAGCAAAAGAGCGGGAGTTTTTAGAAGTAATGGGCACTTTTTTAAACCACACATGTTAAAGCACCAACAAGGGGTGAACCCTTTATCGGGATTTAGTTTTCCCTGTAAAAACCAGGATAGAATTGAGGGTGAGGGTGATTAAAACCACTGGGGTCAAGGGGACCATAATGTAATAAAACTCAGTATTTTGAAAGAGAAAGGATGCAAAGACTAAAATTGTTAAGTTGAATTTTTAGTGGGGCAAATTTTTGAGCAGATGCTTACAAAGTCTAAGTAGGATAGACTGGGAAAAGCTTTTAAAGGGGGAGACAGTCGAGGAGCAGGGAACAGGTTTAAAAATGTTTTAATGTAATGCAGGACAGATACATACCTAAATTTAAAGAAATTGGGGAAAACAAAAAAAATTCCCCCATGGATTAATAAAGTTTTAAAAAAAAGAAGTTGAAAAGGGAAAAAACCGCTGTATAAGGATATAAGACTAATGACTGCAAAGAGAACCGGATGTATGAGAACATGAGGGAAACCCATTAAAAAGGGGGAAACAGAGGTAAAAAGACATTTGGGAGAGGAATATAAGATAAGGCAAAAAGAAGACCCAAGAGATTTTTTCAGTTTTTTTTAGTAAAAAGAACAGTTAAGGAGGAGGTCAAGTTCATCGGGAATAGAAAAGGGGGAATTTAAAAAAAGATACAGACAAGGGAAATAGCAGATGCCCTAAATTTTACATTTTTTTTGAGGTGTTTAAAGGGAGCAAGGGGAAACCTGCCGGGAGGTAAACAAAACCCCTACTAAGGAGGTACGGGAGGGATTTGAAATTGTAGGGGGGAAATGTCCAGATTAAATAAGATGAAATCAAACAAATCACCAGGCCCAGATAATATTTATCCTCGTGTTCTTGGGGAGGCTAGTGAGTACATATATAAACCCTGACACGTATTTTTAGGAAGTCACTGTGCACTGGAGTTTCCCAAAAGGACTAAAAATGGCAAATATCATCCCATTTAAAAAAAGGGTGACGGGGCAGATCCAAGAAAATTATAGGCCAGTAAGCTTAACAAGCATCACAGGAAAATTAAAGGGAAGGAATTTTTAAAGGATAAGATTGAAAAAAATGAAAAGGGACAGGAGTTATTCGGGAAACACATGGGCCAGAAGGGGAGGTCGGGGTTTTTAAAATTTTGGGAAATTTCCCTATGAGGAGGCAAAAAAAGATACCATCAAAGGGAGCTTTATGATATTATTTATCTGGACTTTCAGAAAGCATTTGATAAGGTGCCACATGAGAGGTTGGGCATCGGGTTGAAGGGGAATTCAGGGGATGTTTTAGATGGGTGCAGAAGGGGCCCCAGACACGGGGAAGCAGAGGGTGATGGTGCGAGGAACCTCACCAGAACGGGCCCAAAAGTTATGAGTGGTTTTCCCAAAGGGGGAAAAAGGTAGGGCCCGTTTTTTTTAAATATATATAAAGGGGATTTAGATGGGAATATAAGTAACAAGCTGGTTAAGTTTGCAGATGATACCAAAGATAGGTGGATTAGCAGAAAATTTTGGGAATCCTATATCTTTAAAGGGAAGGACTTGGATAGCATACAGGCTTGGGCAGATTTTTTGGCAGATGAAATTTAATGTCAGAAAAATGTAAAGTATTACAAATAGGAAGAAAAATATTAGGTTTGAATAAAAAATGGGCGGTAAAAAAATCAGAGTAAAATTTTATGAGAAAGGATTTGGGGAGTCATAGGGGACTCCAACCCATCAACTTCCAAACAGTGTTCAGAAGCCATTAAAAGGTAAAAAGAATGTTGGGTTATATAGCACGATCTGTGGAGTACAAGTCCAAGGAGGTTATGCTAAACCCTTTTATAATGCACTGGTGAGGCCTCATCTTGAGTACTGTGTGCATTTTTGGTTCCAGGCTAAAAAAAAGGAATAGCAGACCAAAAAGGTCCAGAAGAAGAGCACTGGGGGATTCCAGGTCTACGGGGGGTTGAATTTGAGGAAAGATTAAAAGAGGGGCCTTTTAACAGTTTAAGCAAAAGAAGATTAAGAGGTGACATGATTAAAGTGTTTAAAATTATGAAGGAATTAGTACAGTGGATCGAGACTTGTTTTTTAAAAAATGACCCCATCAAAACACGGGACAAAAAGGGAAACTTTTATGGGAAAATTTTCCCAACAAACATTAGGAAGTTTTTCTTTACACAAAGAACTATAGACATTTGGGAATAAGTTACCAAGTAGTGTGGTAGACAGTAAGACGTTAGGGATTTTCAAAACTCGACTTGATGTTTTTTTTGGAGGAAGCAAGTGGATAGGACTGGCGATTTTTGGGGGAATGGCCTGTTCTCGCCTAGATTGTTTTTAATTGTTCTAATTGTTCAATTGTAATAAGGCAGTAGTCTGGTTGGAATCTGCTTTAGGGATTTGGATTGAAGAAGAAGAAGGGGTAGTGCTACACAGTCCCCTTGGAAGGGGCCCCCTTTAGAAGAGCTGTAATGCTCTGCTTTGTTGTGCAGAAAAACAAAAACTCCCGTTATGGGAAAAGCCATCGGGTCATTGTTGGCGGGTAACTATAATTAATTTTCTACTTACAGTACTTAGTACATGTACATACGTTTAGTGTCACTGTACACACTTTTACTGTATACTATTTTTCTTGCATTGTACATATTTTTATTGCTGGTGGCCTGTCTATCATAATGGTTGTAAATATGTGATATCGAGACACCTCTTTTTAAAATAATTTTTGTTTTACTGTATATAAACAGTTTTTATATACATAATTTCAATGAATTTTTTACCTAATACCCCAAGAGAATACAAAGGATTATCCCATAACTTAAGGGGAATATTTATAAACAGTCTGGGAGAGTTTATAAAAAATATATTAAAAAAAACCATACAAACAAAAGGGTTTCTACTTGGCAGTTTTTTTCACCTATCGCTGTGGGGTCGGGAAGGGAACCCCCCCATGGGGGAGGGATTCCCGTATTGTGTGTTCATTTTGAAAGATATTTAAAATGCAGAAACCCCCCATTGGGATAAAGGGCAGGGAGGATTATAAAGATGATTCAAAATCAGTAAAGGTGCTTTTAAAAATAAGTAAAATTTTTAAAAACAATTATAAAAAAATATTTTTAACGAAGTGACAGTAAGAGTATTCTACCCAAAAATGTAATTCCTTTGTTGGGGTTTTTGGTTCTTCTGTTTTTAAAAGAATTGTGCACAATGCTGTTGTTAAAGTATTAAATGTATTTGTTGATTTCATTTCCCTTTAATTTCAATGAGTTCATCAGGATCATAGATTTTTCCCATTATATTTTGTTTCAGGAGCCCCCTTCAGAGCCTTCAGTGGTTTCCCCACATCTCCAGATGCTTGTATTTGAACCCTGGTCCAGCTGCTGGCTTTTGCAGTTTGCTTGTTCTTCCTGTATCTGTTGTTTTTGTTTTTTTTTTTCAGTTACTTTGACTTTCTCATCATAACAGCAAAAGCAGCACTTTAAATCAGTGGTTACAAGTGAGCTGAGGTTGGCCCCAGTGGTGGTCTGACACTCCACCCCGCCCCGCATCCAGTCCCGCAGAGCCTCTGACACCTGTGAGTTGTGCTGATCCGGGCAAAATATCAGTTACGGAGAGAGTGGCGATGGGTTGTTGATTTACATTGCAGGAAGGAAGATTCTAACACAGATACTAAAATTTTGGGAAAAAAAAGCTATTCTCAAAAACTATGGGAGTAGTTTTTAGGACATAAAAGTATTTTCCCCTTAAAAGGGGAAATTTTAGGTGCTGTCCCTGGGGATGGAGAGAGAACCACCAGCATGTACAAAGGGGGAATTAGAGGAGAAAAAGAGAGAATTCTTTTTTTTCATAGTTTTTAAACCCTAACCTAACTATGACCCTAACCCAAACCCTAAATTTAAAACCAGGACACACCAAGAGCAATAAGAATTCATGCCCCAAAACTTAAACCCCCCCCAAAAAAAAAAACGGGTTTTCCTAACTTTGGGAACCCAGATAAATTTAAACCATAAGTTTATCCCAAACCCTAGTACAACAGAAAAAAATTTTTAACCTAAACTATAACACACCCCAAATAGTTGCCCTTTCCCAAAACTCCAAAAACTAGGAAAACCCCTCCCAAACCCAAAAAACAAAGGGATATTAACATTGTTTTTGATATTCAGAGGCGTAAAATTTTGGGGAGTAGCAGGCCCCCGGGGAACGAAAGTATTTTTCACTCGGGCCCAAAGGATTTATGTAGGGGAAGAATGTGGAAGTTGGAGAATGATGGATTTATGCATCGGGATTTTTTTAAAGACTTTTTTCCCCGTTTTTTTCTGAAAGCCTATGTTTTAGTGTCAATTCTAATGCATCCCTTATTCAGAGGCCCCTGGTGAGCAAAAAAAATTAAGAGAACCAGATCAGATCTGGGAGGGCATGGGGGAAGGGGCTACATAAAAAAGACATGGCCTCCCTCTGTAACCCAAATGGGGAGGGTTGGGAAAATAGTAAACTTGATTCAGTCATTTATAGCTTTTAACATTCTTAAATGTTCCTAATGTCCCTTTAAAAAAGGTAATTGGGTCTGAAATCAGAGATACAAGCGGGCCCATCTGAGGGTTTTTACACGGAGATTCAGGCCAAACAACTGAATGTGGGGAGGTTTTTCAGTCTCAAAAATGGCTGTGTCGTGTTTTTTTTGGTTTTTCTTTCTGGGTCTTCTTAAACCCATCATCTGATGACTCTCTTTTTAAAGTTTGTCAGGACCAAGTTAAAACACCTCAAGCCCCTCTCTGTCTAATGTCTTTTTTACAGACTGTATCAGTAAACGCTATGGGTAGATGTACAAAGAAAACCCAAGGGTTTCAAGAGTTTCGTTTTTACACATGTAGTAAGCCCAAAAAATTGGCATTTAATTTTGACCCTTTTAATATCAGAATTGTTTACTTTTTTTAAATTTTCAAAACCCCCTACTTGTCTGCAAAAGGTGTCTGTCTAATTTTTTTGACTGCAAAAAAAGTCCCCATTTCAAAAGGGCCCCTCTGTCGGGTGCAGCAGGTGCCCCTTTTCTAGGGAAGACAAGATGCTCCATGGAAAGGGGATTACAGTTAAAACATATAAAATTAAAAAAAAAAAAAATAAAATGTCTATAACCCTTTTGAACAATTTAAAAAAGTGATATAAAACATACTAAAATCACTTTTTTTACTGTCATATTTGATCTTTTTATTTTGTTCACTCTTTGAATGTTGCAACAGCACGACAAAGACAAATTCTCACCACATTAGTGCAACTTGACCAAAAAGAGAATTGGAAAGGGAAATTTCAACAAACCCCGTGCAAACCTGCAAACCGGCCCAAACCCCCGGTTAGGGGGAAAAAAAGGGGACGTCAAGGGAATAAATTAAATAAAACTGAGTGCAAACCTTTGGGGAAACCTGAGACGAGAACTGACACCCGGGGAGCAAAAATCAAGGAATTTTTAAAACAAAAAAGACTTCAGCTGTGTGTGTTTCTATAATGGCATTTCACTTGGGAAAAGACATCACAATCAGGAAATAAGATGAGCTGAATCAAATTTAGATTTGAGTAGACAATCACAGCATTGTCTGGATTAGGGGGACAATTTTTTTGACACAAAGGGGCTTTCACGGTTTGAAATCAACATGACGAAATTTTCTAAAACACACAGATATGAAGGCCTGGTATTTGTTAATGATCACTTGTGTTTAAATCCTCACTAGAGCATTCCTTTTTAAAAATATAATAAATATCAATACACAGAAATGAAACACACAACTCTGTTATTGTCTTGTTAGATTTTTAAACGTCTTCCCAAGTAACTGAACACTTTTCTGTGTATGAAGCAGAAGGAGCCATTGTGCCTACAACAACCCCCGTGGCCATTTGACAAAAAGAAACAGAAAGAAAGCCTGAAAATGTGTGATGTGGGATATCAAAAAAGGGAAACAATATTGGGAATGGTGTATTTATCTGAGAATAAAAAAATAAGAATAAAAAATTAGAGAAACTAAGAGCTGAAAAACTGAGGAAGTTTAGGGACAGCGGGAGAGACCCAAGAGCAGAACTTTACATCAAAAGAGAAAAGAAAAGGTGATTTCATCCCACTGAAGGATATTCACAGTCATCACCAATACCATCGCCGGGGCGAAATTCATGAACGGGATCAAAATAGTCCTCAGGATTTGTATTATCCCATTTTTTGCCGGATTACGGACAGTCTCACTAACCCTTCTGTATTTCACAAGGGAAATTTTTCTGAGTTAACTGGGCATCAAAGACACAAATGAAGGCAAAAAAGTTTAAACAAAACTGCTGCTCATCCCAAAAGAGCAAGGGGTTCCCTTTTAAGGACCAGCCCCATAAGTAATTATTGTTAAAAGGCCCCCCACCCTTTCAGCCTTTAAGAAAAGATCCATAGACCAACCCCCCTTTAATTGTTTTGGTCCACATGCTCCTTTTTTTTGATTAACTTATTTATTTGTACATTTGTTGAATGTATTTAAAGCATGTAACACCCATAAAATCAAGTAAAACTTAACAAAACTAAATTCAATTCAACCTCCAAACCCCTGAGAAAGAGAGGGGGCCAAAAGCCGAATGAAACTGTTAGAGAGAAAAAAGGGGAAAAGAATCCTTTACGCCAATTTGAATGCTTTTTTCTAAAAAAGTTATTAGTGAGATCCCCGACAGGTTTTTAAAAAAAAAGATCCTCTAAGTGAATTTTTATTTTTTTTCCCGTTTCCCAAAAATTATATAACATCACTTACCTACTGACCCTTTAAAAGAGGTGGATGGGGCCGCTCAGCCGAAAAAATATGCCCCCAAATTTATACTAGTAGTAAAATAAAAAACGACACAGTTTGTTTTTTAATTTCCTTTCTTGAAGCCCTCCGGGGCCCACCCCCACACAGCTGTTAGATAGATAGATAGATAGATAGATAAAAGATAGATAGATAGATAGATAGATAGAAGATAGATGATCTTATTAACCCAAGGGGGAAAATTACATAATCCAGCAGCAGTATACTGGGTACAAAAAACAATATTAAATTAAATAGTAATAAAATGAAAAGAAAAAATAAAATTTCTGTTCGTGATTTTCCCCTCGGGTGGAATTTTTAAGAGTCCATAATGGGGGGAGGAAAAACTTTTAGTCTGCCAGGGAAAAAGACAGTGACAAAAAATCTGTCACTGGGAAAACCCCTCTGTCTGGAGATTTTTTTAACCCCGTTAAGTGGATGGTGGATTTCTTCATGATTGAAAAGTAGTTTTGTTTAGTGCCCGCCCCTTTTGCCAAATGTTAAACTGTCCAACTTTAAACCTACAAGCCTGCCTTTTAAAAGTTTGTCCAGGGGTTAATGCCTTTCTCTTTTATGTTTCCAAACCAAAACAAACCCCCCAAAAGAAGAGGGCACCCCGCCAAACCCTTTGGGGGAACATCTGGGATCTTTCTGCAGATGTTTAAGGATGCCAACCTTTCAGAAAGTATATTTTGCTCTGAGCTTTCTTAAGAGCATCAGTATTGGCAGGATTGTTAGGGGGATTGGGGGGGAGGGGACACCAACGCTGTCTGGGGAGGCATTTCAAGATTTTGGGGCCAGGGAAAGATGTAATTTTGGGGCTCACCCAAAACATGTGACCCAGTGAGGCTTTGGGTCAATTGGGTTCTTACAGGTTTGATCTTGCCCCGGGAAAAAATTTTGGACAATTTTAAAAAAAGATGATGTGCTCATAAAAAAATTTTGTTGAAAAATTTACTGTTTTGCACTTTTGAAGTAAGAGGAATTCCCGGCCCGGGGTGCCTTTTACTCCTGGGAGGTGAGGAAAACTGGGCAGATTTGTTTTTGCAGTTTCTAATTTGAAGAAGTGGGAAAAAAATTTTATTGATGGGAAATAAAAAATGTAATTGTTTATAGCATGCAAAGATATTCTTTTTTTATACCAATTCTAAATGATTTAATCCTGTATGTTTTCCAAAAAATTAAAAAAAAAGTGTAAGTTTGAGAGGCTGGAAAAAGGGGGTCATCAATGTAGAGGTGCCACAGATAAAATATTTCTTAACTTGGGAAATGCTCCCTCATTGGTTTCTATTCTGGGGTTGGGTTTTTAGTATAGGGATGATTTGTTTTTATTGGGGTACAAAAACAAGTTCTCCCGATTTTATTTCTATTGTGGACCCAAAACTTTGTGTGTTCATTTTATTTGTGTCAATGTCCAGGTTTTTTTTAACTTGAATCTTGGGCCCCGTAATAAAAATTTAAAATTTAAAAGCCATGCCACCTTCTTTTTCTTTTGCTCATTGTAGGGTCACCCTTTAGATGTGTGGATATTTTAAATTTTAAATAATTGAGATTATGATTGAATCTAATTTTAAAAAAAAGATTTGTTAATACAGATGGGGGTGTTTTGAAACAGAAGCTTATATGGGTATTCACCCTTTATAGTTAATTTCCCTTAAAAAAGATGGATGGCAGGCCATCTATGCACATCTTGTTTAATTTTGTCCATGCAAACAGCAAAATGTTGTTGAAAACAGCTTTTTATTTACTTGTGATGTTTACCCCGAGATATTTCAACTGATCTGCAAAGATAAAATGGAAAGTGTCCAATCTAATGCTGTTTGCTAGAGAATTTTACTAGAAAAAATAAATTTTTTTTCAAACCCAAATTTGGGTCTACATATCAATTGAAATTTGTTTGTGTTGTAACCAAAGACTGCAGGCAAAGTATTTTGTGGCTTTGATATACCATATCATTTATATAGAGAAACTTTCTGTTTTGGGGCCATCTCTGATAATCCCCTTTTTTCTCTTTTAAAACATTTGACAGTGAACCGCCAGTGGCTCAATGGCAATTGGAAAAGCAAAAGGTGACAGGGGGGGATCCTTGTCTAAAACCACGCTTTTAGTTTTGGGAAATTTGTCTGAATTAATGTTTTTAACACAAACTGAACCTTCTGGGCTGGTATACAGTTGTTTGATCCATTTCATATGTTCGGGGCCCAAAACCCCAAAATTCTCCAATTTAGTGAAAGGGAGTTCCCCTTCAGTCATATCACATGTTTTTCTGTGTCCAAAGATAAAAGATTCTGGGGTGTTGGGCTTTTTTATATATATATATATATATATATATATATATATATATATATATATATATATATATATATATATATATATATATTATTTTATATTTCAAATTAAAAAAAGGCATTGAAGTTTGGGAAAATAAGTATCTACCTTTTAAAAAATCCGGGTTTTGGGTTTTGTGATATTACTGAAGGGGGCACTTTCTCAATCCTTCTAGCTAGGACCCTTTTAAATACCCCAAAATCATTATTCAGAAGTGAGATTAGTCTGTATGATGAAATTGTAATAAATGCTTATTTTTTGGCCAGTGATTAATGCTGTTTTTTTTAAAAGGGTTTAGGTAGAATTTAATTTTTCTGTCTTATGTGAAAAAATGCTAATAAAAAAGGGGGGCTTTTCTTGATTGTTTTTTTTTTTAAAAAACAGCAGGGGAGCCAGCAGGACCTGCTGTTTTTTCCCCTCCAAACCCCCTTTTAAAATGTAGTGTGTTTAAAAAAAAATATCGGTATCTTTTTTTTTATGTCACTGTCCAGTTTCACACTGGGAAAAGCTCAGGGAAAATTTCCCAAAAAAAAAGATCCCCACTCCAGATATGTCCTTATTCAGCTTTTAAAAACTTGAGGGGCCCCCCAACCCCCAATAACCAAACAAACCCCCCAAAACCCAAATGCATAATTATATGAGCAGGCCTAGGGACATCAAATCAAAGCAGCTGGGCACACTGCCGGGGGCAAAAAATGCCAAAGTCTACTAATTGCCTACTTTCATCATGTTCAATGTAGTACCCCTCTAATGACAGGGTTTACACAATGATGTCCTTTTTATTCCCGGACTTCACACTTTTACTGTACCACAGATCTCTACATTGATATGGGAGTTGAACTTGCGACTCAAATACAGGTTTTAATTTACTAATCGCCATTCATCACTGTCCTTCCACTAATCTTAACTCTGCCTAATTTTCATCTATCCGTCCTCATTGGGGATGCCCCCCTTTTTTTTTATTCCTTTGGGGGAAATTTTTTTGAGCTTTTACCCTTTTACCATACATAAGTTTTAGATTCAAAACCCACATGTACTGTTAATCATATTTTTTGGGTATAGTCATGGAGGAAAAGGGCTTCTGTAGGGTCTGGCAGCCCCCTTTCCAGTCTGTTGATAACATCCATATCTTGTGATTATCTTTACCCTGAGAAAAAAAGAAGGGGGTGCGCGGAGGCAGAGCCTCTTTGTGAAACAAAATAATTTGGGCTTTTTCACAACACCCCTAACATCTACTTACACATGATATCATCCATAAACCTAGCTTTAGTTGAAACACTCCTACAACAATATGGGCTTGTCTCTGGCCTCTGGCCTGGCTTAAAAGGTTCTGTAATCTCCTGCCACCCAATCGCAATTTTTACATCAAATTTTAGGTATTCAACATTAATGAAGTCACTTCCCGTTAGTTTTTTCATCATATACCCCTGAAGCTCCTAGGGAAAGTTGAAGACAGTATATAAAAACCCCCCCTGGGGCCAATTTTTAAATGTGCAGTTGTATTTTAGGGGGATCCATCCACTCACTGTAAAAGAACGGGGCATCAATCATGTTTGGGTTTGGCAAACAGCCTTTATTTTTTTCTGCCCCCACATAAGAATCAACCCAATTTGTTTGTTTTGCACTCCCACACCCAAAAAAATGGTTGGGAAAATTTTGTCCCTTTTTCCCAGCCATTAACGATAATACAATTTTGGGTTTCCTTTCCCCCAGATTTGCCAAAAGTTGTTTTTTTTTTGTACCTCACGTAGAGCTCTTGGGTATTCCAACCTACTATTTGGTGTCCAACCTGATACCTGTGTGGAAACAGCAGTGAATTTACCTTTTCATCCAAGTTTGAATCAAGAAAACTAATCTTTTTAGCAGTTCCTATTTGCATTCCCCCGCATCTGCTCTAGAACAGATCAGGGGGTCCTGCTCCAGAGGTGGCTCTCCTTCTGGGGTGCTCAAACACGGGAGTAAATCAATTTTTTCCATAGAAATTATGTCCTGTGGATTCCCACCCAGTGCAATTGTCGAAAGCACCTACCCCTCCACGATTTCTGTTCGATTTCAAACATCATTCTACACGCTGGAGTGAAAAAAAAAAATTTCACCATTCGCCAACCTTTTAAATAATTTTATCATGCAGGAAGGCACCCTTAAAGGGCCCAACCCCAATGCATTTCCTGTTGGTGACCCCGGTTTCCCGATTGAGGATATACAGTCCATTGCCTCTTTCACATCTGGGTGTAACACACCTGCCCCATGGCAACAGTCAAATTTTTCTGTGGGCCCCCTTCATTACAACACCTACCGTATTTCCCCTTTCTAGTTTCCCCCCTTTGGTAGAAATTTAAATCTTATTAAAGAAAGAAAAATCCCCCACCAGAACAAATCAGTAATCAGGGGGAGGAGAAATTTCTCTTCATGGTATCTTTTAATTACTCTTCGGGAAAATGCCTTAGGGGGTCACATTACAGCCTGGTCAGAATGATAGAGGAACAAGGAATAGAGGTTCATTTTATAAACTACTGAATTTAAAAAACAATGCCAACCCAAAGATAATTTATTTGGGGGCTTTGTTGGGTTTTTCCCAAATGATTTCTATAAAATAAAAAGTCTATTATATTATATTTTGGTTCTTCTTATACCTTTGAGTTGGGGCCACCACCCTTGAAATTTTTTTGAATAAAACAACTGTCCATTCTGGTTGTTTTATAGACATCCGCTGATTTCTTATCATCTTTTCAGTACATTTTGTTGTTCACGCGCCCCTTTTCAGGTTTTTGATGAGCCTGCAAAGTTTTCTTTTGAAATTTTTTAACCCCCTTTATACTATTTCCCTTTTAAAATGAATGATGTTACCCTAAAATGATTTTTTCCCCAAAACCCCATAAATCTTTTAAACCCCAATATTTACACTTAGCCAGTCTACACTAACAGTGGTCCCCAGAATTTTATGCCCTAATTTAATTCCCAAACTCAAAAAGTTGTAGTAAGATTTGGGGGTTCCCCGTTCAAAACTTTACACCCCCTGACGCTGAACATCACACCGTAGTCTGGCCTGGGGCTTTTTGTCTCCTGGGCCTGCACTGCAGCAATGGCCGTGGGGGATTCATATGATTTCACTCACCATGTTCCTCTTTGGGGGTTGTACTGCCCGAGTATTGGGTGTGCGAGACGTCCTTAAAATTTTAACATCCATATCCTCAGACACCCCCCAACCCTGGTCTTGTGCATCCCCATCTTGATTTCTTTGCCCCAGACTTCTTTTAGTTTTGAGTTTTTGGGGCCCGTCTCAGTCAGTCAGTCATTGTCCAAAACCCGCTATATCCCAACACAGGGTCACGGGGGCCCGTTGGGTTTAAACCCAGCCAGCACAGGGTGCAAGGCAGGAAAAATCCCAGGCAGTGGGGGCCGCCCACCGCAAAACTGTTGGAATATGTTTTGTAATTTTTGGTAGCAAGAAAAATGCATTGAATTTTCATTTCCCAAAAGAAGGCGATCAAAAGGAAGGAAGTAAAAATCTATCTATCCGCTTTTTTTGTGGAAATATAAATGTTGATGACAAGTATAACAAAAAAAGTGCACTTTTTATTCAAGACTATAAACCAAGAAAAAAAAAACCCCACAAAAACCGCAGAGCTTCCTTTTGTTTGGAAAACCAAAAGGGGATGCTCAAAAATAAAACATGTAACGCCACCAAAAGTGGCACACAAACACTTCCCGTTCACAAGCATTGGTAACAGAATGCAGCCCGACTTTTTAGGCCCACAAAACACCAAACCAGATGTTATTTATTTGGGTTTATTTACTTACTTCCTTAAAATGCAGAGCTATAGCGGGCCTTTTTTGTGAAACAGCAGTGTTTGGGTGGGGGAAAAGGGGGGTAGGGTAGGGTTGTAAAAACGACTGAGAGAAAAGAAACTGAATAATAAAAAAAAAAAGCAACCCTTTAAAAAATAACATACATTTTAAACCGGGTATTTTAAAACTGGGAAAACAAATGTATGTTTTTTTTCTAAAAAAAGTAAGAATAAGTGCAGCTCACTTTCAAAACTGACTCTAGGGGTCAACCCGCGGGGAAATTTTGATTACCCGTCAAGTGTTTATTTCCATTGCCCAATTTAAACAGTCATAGTGAATGCATGTCAATGTCGCACCCTAATTTTGTGTTATTTTTTTCTGCAGTTTTTTTTGAATAAAAGGATTTGTTCTGTTATATTTGTAACTTTTTTGAAAATGTTTCTTTGATATTTGGGCATCAGGCTTCAAACATTATAAACTTATGTCTACATTTTGTCAATTATTTTCATGAAAACATTTCTTTTTAATTTTTAAAAGATCGCCAGACACGGGGAAAAAACATGAAATGAGATATAGTATTTATAAAAGGTGTCATTTTGTTTGACTTTCACTTATACAACTGGGGTAAACAGACTTGAGCTGAGAAAAAATGTGCGCTGGTGGGGATGTGATAGCAGACTGTTTTCTGTTTGCTGCTTATCAACACATTTAAAGGACAAAAAAACCTTTATGGAGAGGTGAAAAAGGGCGGATTTTATGAGTTTTTTGTGGCCTGGTAATTGTAGTGTTAAAGCCTAACATTTTTCTTTTTGGGAAAACATGAAATGTCCACGGGTGGGGGGGCCACTTTTAAATCTGGTTTACAAAAGAAAAACCTACTGACCTGTCCGGGGCCCAAAAAAGCATTGCACTATAGACAATGACCCAATATGGGACGGGTGGGCAATTTTTCATGGTGATTCAGTGATACAAGGGAGAGACAAGGGGACCTCACATGAAGTTTGTATTAACAGACCACCTGTGCTACATAACCCTTTTGTGGTGAGGACCACTTCACTGTTTGGGCCGGGGGGGGGAATGACAACAACATGACACACACAAATTCCCCCAAAGTCGACGCCTGCCATCATTGAGCAGCTTCTCAATTGTTCAAGCAAAACTGAACTCGATGATGGAGATGATTCCTTTTTATTTTCTGTTGAACCGGGGTTTAGAGCTCTGTTGAAAAAAAAATCACTTGCTGTTACCTAATACAGTAAGAATTTAATACAAGTAATATTAATATAAAAAAGTAACTAAGCATTAAAAATAAAAATCAAAGATTGTTCTGAGAGATCTTTTACATCATTTCTATCTTTTTTAAGAACTTTTATTGTCCTTATAGTGATAACGATAAAGGGCTCATGCAGTGCGGGGCTCCTGGGGTTTCAAACCCACAGACACAGTCATTTAGTTTTTCTTGATACAAAGTTTTAAAACAGTGAAACAGCAAATGTCTTCAAAGATAAAAAACATCCGCCGCTGCTGCATTTGGGAAATTTTTAGAGTTTAGCTGCCACTGACACAGAGAAATGCATGTTGTGTGTTTGATGATTTAAAAAAAGAAAGACGCCCAGTAAATCAGACAAAGACAACCCGCACAACGCCAGACTGACAGAGAGCAACGGGGGGGTACTGTCTGGGAAATTTAAAAGTGAGGGTCTGAAAAAACAAAAACACACAGCTGTTACTGTACACCGTATGTGTGTGTGTGTGTGTGTGTGTGTGTGTGTGTGTGGGAGGGCCCCATGAGCAAGGGGTGGTCCAGCACACTCCATTCAGGGGGTCAGAGGTTTGGAGCACAGGACATGATGGGGGTGTCAGACCACCACTGGGCACAACCTCAGCTCATCTAAACCTGCTGGGTTTAATGTGGGTGCTCGCTGTGATGAGGAAAGAAAGTCAAAAATGACTGAGAACAAAAAAAAAAAACAGCAGACAGAGGAGAAGAAGGAAACTGCAGGGGAGCCAGCAGCTGACCACTGTGGAGCTTTTGGAGAGACCACCCGCAGCCCCCGAGCGGCTCCTGACAAACAAATATATAATGAAGACATCTGAGATTTGATGAACTTATTAGTGAGTAAGAATTGAAATGAAAAACAAACATCCTGGGGGAATTTGTGAAGCACACACAGAGAGACCCCCGTGAATTACGGGCCCCAGAGAGAATATGGCAGTCGCAGGGCCTCAGGGGTATAAACATCCCAGGTGCAGGCAGGAGGCCTTAAAAAAGGGGGCAGACATGGAGTTTTTTAAAAAACTGAGATTTGGGCGTTGCTTTTCCCCCTAGTAATACATCTTTTCGTAAACCAATTTTTGAAACTGGGAAATTTATGGGGTTTATTACACTTTCTCTGTCTTTTTCTTTTTTACAGTCTTTAAAATCTTCGTCATCAAATTTTTATTTCTCATTTTTTTTTCAGCTGCACACGCAAAAATCTTCTGATCCTTTCACCAAAAAGGGGCCATTTCTTAGTGGGGTTTTTTTGTGTTGCCCTTTCTTTTTACTCTCATGATTGACGGTTGCTGGGACTTTTCAGTTATTTATTGTTATTTTACCCGGCACTTCCAAAATTCTTAGTGTAGTAGTTTAAAAATTGTGGTTTTTTTAAAATCCATTGATCGCCAACATTGCTGTCTGCCATCCATTCTTTTTCAGCTCAAAAATAACTTTTTACTGTTGCAAAAAGTCAGCATTTTCTGTAGTGTTTGTTTGCACTTTTTTTTACAGTCGAGGTTTTATGTTTGAGTTAATTTACGTAGACCTAATGTGAAGGATCTTGTGTAGTATTCACTTATGATGAAGTGGCCATTTTTGTTTTAGTCACAACTTTTTTTTTCCTTATTCAATTTAAAGATTGATTTTTTTTATCAGAATATTTGAAATTGCAAAAAAGCCATTCAAGAGCCATCAACTGTAAGGGTAGAAAAGAGACAAACTGAGGAGGTGAGTGACAAAAATATCAAAAACCCCCTGGGAAAAAAAAAAGGAAAAAAATTAGGGGTAGTCGGGGTTTTTTTTATGTGCTGGCTTCCTCTTTTATATATACAATCTTTTATAATGATGGTAGTAACCCAATCACACGCATCATCAGGAATATCCTTGTGGGGTTCAAGGAAAAAAACTTTGCAGTTAATCCAATTCTTTACGCTTTTTTTATTCCTGGTTCAGAAAAGCACCCCCCAAAAACATCCTGACATTTAAAAAAATTCAGAGCAGCTTCTTCTGTGATCAATTTTTTTAAATGTTAAAGGGAAAAAAAAAAAAAAAATTTTTTTGGTTAGATTTTTTTTATTATTTTGGGACATTATAACCCTTTTTCTTTATGCTTCAATTTTTAGTTGAAGTACCTGAACATATATCTTAAAAAAACAATCATTTTATACGCTGTATTTTTTATGGCTGTTTTTTTTACAATTGTAATTTTTTCATGTAGAGGTAAAAGTTTATGAAAATTGCTTATTCCAAAACCCCAATTATTGTCATAAATCTTCTTTTTTTGTGAATGTGTAAAAACAGCACTTGAAATTCCTTTTAAACACTTCCCGTGTTTCTTGGGGACTTTATTTTTTTTCATTGTAAAATGATTATTGCTATTTCCAAAGATTTTTTGGGCAGAATTATTTATTTGATCATAAATTGTTAAGTAATGTGCTGAATTTTTTTCCTAAATATATGGAAATGTAAATATCTTTTAAAATCTGCAGTTACAATTTGCAAAAGACGTTCAGGGTTTCACAACTAAAATCCCCACAGCTGATCCTGTGACAAAAGCCAGATTTGTTTTTAAAAGTCTAATTCTATGAAAGTTTCCCTTCATTGTTTTAGTTTGGGTCAAAAAAAAAATTTTATTTCATTGTGAAGTTAATGTTTTCCCATTCCTTTCAACTTTAATCTGCACCCCCCTCAATAAGGGAGGATGACAGACGAGTGTGACGGGGCAGTCGGCCTTCACCCCCCACTGCTGGCTCACTAAAAAGACACTGAGGTGACCCGTGAGGAACTGAAATGGACCCAATTTAGAAAAGGCCCAAAAGAGGTTTGATGTCCACAATTAAACGTAGGATTTGCTGGTTTTTGACTGACATTTGCTAATATTTGTGAAGTCTCATTAGGGCCCAGCTGCTCACCCATAGAGAAACACAATTAATACTTCAGGGGAACAGCATTGTGCCCAATTTTAGGAAAAAAAGAAACCAAAAAACTTAAACTAAACCCCTTTTTTAATTTTACATATCAATCAAATAACTTTTTTGCCTATGCACACCGTTTAATAATATTTTAAATAATTGTTATAAAGTTCTTTTCAAAAACCCCCTTTTCATGATTTTGATTTTTTCATCTCTATAACCCCACTGCTATCCCATTTTTAGGGAGGTTGCTGCACTAAAGTAATTTTTTTTCAAAATATTCATGCAGACATTTTTTTTTCAGTTCATTATCGGGGTTCAAGTTGTCTCTTTAGCAGTTTTACTGATTCTACGATGGTGGATGGGATTTGCTGTTATTTCTCTGTCATTATCAGTAAATAATCAAAAATATTGTGATATATTGTGGAAGAAATTGACGGACCCCACACTGGGAAAAAACACCAGCAGGGGAGGGGAAAAACGCCCAGCTTCTTTCATAAAAGTCTGACCAGAAAATTGGGGCCCCTTTTTTTTTAAGTGTGACCAAGGAGGGCTGCCGCCCCTATTCACACACTTCATTCAAAAGATCACAATGCCAAGGACCCCAAAACATAATCAGAAAAACCTTTGGCTTTGGGCTTCAAACCTGAGGCTGTGGGTTCAAAACCCCCCCCTGAGCTTTTGTGCCCCTCAGTAAGTCACTTCACCCACCTGAGCAAAAAAATGGAGAAAGAAAAAAAAAAGGCCAATTTTATCTGAAATGTTGTAAGTCACCCTTTTATAAAAGCGCCAAACCACATAAATAAAAAGTGGGAAGAAACCCGATTAGCTTATCCAGTTGCTAACAGACGCCCCCAAACATCGGGCCTTAGATGGTCACGCCGGCCCCCTCGGGTGGGTTGGGCCGCCCTGTGAACTCAGGAGTCTTTTGGGGCTGTTTAGGTGTTTTTTTAAAATTCACTCCCACATGACAGGCACCCCGTCCTTTTCAGTCCTTTGGGTGACTTTTTTTGTTTCCTTCTGTCTGTATGGTCTGTCAACAGGAAAAATTTAGCCTGAGAGAACAAAAGGGAGACGCCCCCCTTTAAAAACCACCAAACTTTTTTTTTTTCCAAAAATTAAAATTTTTCCAAACCCAAAATTTTAAATACAAAAAACCAGCCTTTGCCCGCAAAAATGGGCCCCGTGCAGACCCGGGAAATCATGAAGCTGAGTTTTTTTAAACAGTAAACCTCCATTACATGCTAGGGCCCCCAGAACCAGGGGGTTTAAATTCAACTGTGACACTATAAAAAACCACACCACAAAATAAAACACACCAAAATCCATGAAGACCCGGGGCGCCAGGGGGTCAAGAGGGCGTGGGGCCCATCTGGGATTACGGGGGCCACCCTGGTTGCTTTGGGGGCCACAGGTTTAGGGCTTAAGCCCAACCCCCGTAGGGGCCCCCCGTGGTCACCACCCCGGGGGGCCCCCTGCCTTGGGAACCCCGGGCTGCAGCACTTCTGCCAACACCCCAGGAAGTGCTGGGGGGAAAAAGGGACACCCCAGAGCTTCCCGGGGGTACAGCCGGGACTTCCACCAAAGGGGGCGGTCGGGGGGTGATTGCCGGAATCACCTGGAGCACATCCGGTGTTTTTAAAAGGGGGGCCCCCCTTTATTTTCCCGGGGGGCTGGGGTCGGGTGGAAGAAGGACTAAGCAGGGAGAGTGGAGGCGGCCTAAAAAGTGGGAGGCATTTTTGTGTTGGCCAGGGCTTTGGGACCGGGGTTTTGTGTGCACCGTCTTTTTAAATAGTTTGTAAATAAAACGTGGGGGGGGGAAAAAAAAACATGTCTACCTGTTCGGGGCCCGGTTCCCCTTTACAAGACGTAAAAACCAGGGTGAGAATCAAAAGGCAGCTGAGCCAATTTCCCATTCAATGTGTTCCCTGCAGAGCCTTCACGGCAGCCCCCTCCTCCCCTTTCCCAAAACAGCCTGATGAATGTCTCAGTTCCCTGTTTCCCCGTGGCCGGATGGACGAGCACCCAGTGCTTTGGGGGGAGGTTTGGGGGCCCATTTTCCACTCCATGCCTGCTTCATCCGCCTAATGCTGGGCCTGAGGGGGACAAAATGGGCCCCCGGGGGTGATGTGAACAGCAAAGCAGCTGGGAAAAATTTGTGAAATAAACAGTATGATTTTTTAAAATAAAACAACTATTTTATGAAAAGATTAGTTTATTTCTTTTTTATTTGCATTTGTGATGTGAGTTCACCAGTAAACTTGACCCCCTAAATTGTGTTTTTAAAGGGATTTGGGGCTGCACTGTATAAAAACCCCCTTCCCCGATGGACCCCGCCCTTTTATTTCTGCTCAGCTCAGCTGATGCTTTACTTGTTCCACTTTAAGAGTTGCCCCCCATTTCAGACCCCTTGTGTGTGTTTATACAGGAGGTATTATGATGTGGTGGTCCCCCCATTCTGCCCTTTGATTTAGTGTTCTTGTTCCACTCCCCCTTTCCCCTCACTGCTGGTGTTGAATCTCCATGTTTTTTCTTTGCATGTGTGGCTTTACTCTTCAGGATGGCAGAAGACTTTTTTTTATCCCAGAGGAAAATTTGTGAGCAGCAGGAATGACTGAAAAAAGAGGGGCATTGTTAAACAGGGACAGGGAAAAAAAACAAGAGACCCACATGACAGCCATTGTTGTAATCAGCACACACACACTTAAAAAGACTTCTACAAATCAGAAAAACAATTTGTGGGAAAAATAAAAGAAGAGCACACAATAATAATTCATAACTCCACAGGACCCCGCAGCCGTTTAAAATTTAGAAGACTGACAGCGCGGGGATAAAAGGGACTTAGTCTGGGTGTTTTTCACCCTTTTAGACCCTAAATCAGCAGCTTGATGGCACCAAGTGAAAACTTTTGTGACAGAGGATGGCTCGGGGACAGAATTGAATTGGCTTTCTTTACCACTTGTTTTGGGTGGCGGGAAAAACAGAAGGTTTTCGTAACCCCCACTTTCACTGCTCATTTTAAAAGTTTTTAGTCCCACAGTTTTTCGTTTTTATACTGGGGATTCATCACATAACTTTCATTCATTCATCTTCCACACCTGCTTATCCAAAGCAAGTCACAGGGAGGTGAAGCCAATCACAGCAAAACACTGGCCACAAGGAGGGGAAAAAATCAAATGGGCAGGGGCACCACGGGCCCTCACAGAAAATGAACACACACACACCGGGCCCCTGAACTGGGCTTTTATCAGATTTGTTTGTAGCAGGTGTGATGCCCATTTCAGAGCCCAAATTTCAGTCTCCAAAACTTTTCACTGATTTCCCTCACACAGATTTCAAAGCCCCCGATTCCCCAGGAAAATAAATTATTCTCATCAGAGTTCATTTTAAAAATCTTCTGCCCCGAACGGGGTTTGACGGGACTGAGGGCCCCCGAAGCAGACCCCCTTACCCCCCCCCCTTTAGTTAAAAACAGTGAAGAATGTCTTTTTGATATTCGCTTTTTTCCCTGTGGCTTTAGGGGACAAATCTCACCAGAAATGTAACGTTTGTCAAAACTTTAAACGAACCAAAACAGCCCTTCTAGCCTTTATAATTGACTTTTAATTTATTGATGCAAAGGGCAAACATGTTCTAAAAATTTTTTCATAAAGATGACATTTAAAATAATGGAGAGGGAGCATATTGATTGGCAGGGGCAACTTAGTATTTTACTGTATTCTGTTTTAATAAATATAAGAAAAGAGATAAAGATTTGGGGGGATTGTGATAAAACCCCGGGTAATTTGGGGTTTAAGAACAAAACCAATTAAATAGCAATTGGTCTCTTTTTAAACATGAGTCTCCATTTGACCAACCCAATGTAGAGGGGGGGCCCCTTTTTTAATTCGGGGGACAGGGGAAAAGGTGGGTTCAGGGGGGGCCAGGAACTCAAGTGTTTATTCAGGATGGACTGTCACCCCGCTTCCAGCACAGGAAGGAAGACAAAAGGACTAGGTAACAGCCTTTTTAAACCCCCGGTTTTGGGGTGTAATTTCATTTATAGGGGAAACTTTTAAGTTGTCGGGTTGGCAATCTTAAACCATGAGGTCATGTCTCCAAGAAAGCGCTTGGGGTTGGCATGGGGGGGAACCACAGAAATGTGGGGCCCCCTTTTAATTTTAAAAGGGGGGGGGTCCAACAACCGCTGAGTACTATGGACTCGACTTTGCAGCACCATTCACTGTAAAGTTGCAGGTCAAAATGATTGGAGGAATTCCCTGGGGAAGCAGGTAGTACCAGCCATTTGGGGCCCCCTTTAAACACCAATGCTTCCCTTCCCACAGTCACATACCTTTTCCCAGTCCAATAGTTACTGGTTCAGGGAAAATGAAAGGTGTTTTCACAACAATGCCCTGTTTTAACAAGACCTGGGGGTCCAAAGGGATTGGGAAAGGACAATAAAAAAGGGAGAGAAAAAATCAGGAGCCAACAAGACTGGTGCAGATGTAAGGGGCCCGTTTTTTAAATCACAAAATACAGTTTATATTAATTGTCCACAACCAGCATTTTAGGGGTCCACTTCATTGTCAAGTAAGTCAAGGATGATACCTTTTCGAAAATGAGATACAAACCCAAGGTAGGGACCCCACAAGCTCCAGGAAGACTTGTACCTGCCGGTCCCCAGACGGGGCTAAATTAATGTGGCATTAACTTTGATAAAATTTTTTTGACCCACCCAACGCCACTATATAATCCAAATATGTGGCCCCCCAAATT
>NW_024381270.1:0-15000 GCF_016835505.1 Polypterus senegalus | reverse complement strand
AGCATGTTAAACGCTTTGTTTTTGTGTTCTTCTATGTGCTCTATGTGTGAATTACTACGGCTGCTTAAATGGGTTTTCTTCCTCCCCATAGACACAGAATTCATTACATCTCGAATATTACAGCCTCTTGAATAATTTAAATACTGAGATGTATACTTGATACCATTTTCATAATAAGAATTAAAGCATGTTATTAAACATGGGAACACAGTGGCATAGTGATAATGACGTAGCTGGCGCCCATCCAGAGATTGTTCCTGCCTCACCAAGATGCTTGATGCCCATGCTCAACCTCATGTAATTTATTACAGCAGTACTGTCTCTTTCAAACTTTCACATTTCTGTCAATCATGGAGAATCCACTGCATCCACTGAACAGGATCATTCCAGACAGAGGAACAACTTCAGCAACAGACTGCTGTCACTGTCCTGCTCCACTGACAGACTGAGGAGATCGCTCCTCCCACACATTATGCGAATTTCAATTACACCCGGGGATAAACGCTAACATTATTCAAAGTTATTGTCTGTTTTTACCTGCATTTTTATTACTGTTTAATATTGTTTTTTTATAGATTGCTGCTGCTGGATTATGTGAATTTCTCTTGGATTAATAAGCATCTTATCTATCTATCTATCTATCTATCTATCTATCTAAACGCTTTCAACCTCCAACCTGTCCTTCCTTTTCTCCCAAATACCCAATCGCCACACAATCAGCTCTGTAATAGACTTTAAGCCATCTGTAAGTTTAGAATGCTGATTCTTCAAACCTTTACAGGAACAGTGAAATATCTTCATAGTACATGTTTAATTATTCATCCTTTCAGTGTCGCACCAGTCCCAGCAAGCATACAACACGAGGCAAGAACAATCTCTGAACGGGCACATGTTTAATTATAAAATGTAGATTATTTAAATGGGGTGGATTTGGGGGTGGTAGGCTTGCTGCCCGCAGTTAGAGACCCGGGTTCACTTCTCCCTGCGTGGAGTTTGCATGTTCTCCCCATGTCTGTGTGGGTTTCCTCCGGTAAATTCCGTTTACTCCCACAGTCCAAAGGCATGCAGGTTAGGTGCATTGTCCCTAGTGGGTGGGGTGCACCCTGCCCGGATTTGTTTCCCGCCTTGCACCTTGTGTTAGCTGGATTCCCGTAACCCTGTAGTCAGGATATAGCGGGTTGGGTGATGGATGGATTATTTAAATGATGTTAACCTTTATCTGTATAATATAATAAAATATTTTGCTGCATTTCACCTTTAAATGATATTGTCATCATATGTAAATACGCGCTTTTTTAAAAGTGGCTCAGGTTGTTCAATATTATAACTATACACAAGTTTACAGTGAGGTAATGGTACTTATAAGTACAAACAGTTCTACAAGGAGCACTTAATGGACTGATTAGTGTGTTTAGAGCACTTGGGATGAAACTGTTTCTAAACCTGCAGGGCCAGATAGGGGAAAAGGGTCTTGAAGTGTTTGCCGTGATGAGAGCAGTTCAAATAGGCAGTGGCTGAGGCTGCTGTATCCTGATAATTTTTTTTCTGATCAGCTGCTGTAGAGCTGTGGGTTCACACTCAGATACAGTGATATAAATATCCGAAAATGGTGCAGGAGAGTAATGGAAAGTTGATCCGTTTTGGCAACACCTAACGGGAGCAGCCAAAGAAGAAGAAGAAGGTGCAGGAGAGTAACAACGCTAAAACAGCTATGGTATTTGGAATAATTTGGCCATCCGTGGACCATTATATTGTTACATGTTCTTTTTTTTTTTTGAAAAAGATAAGTGGATAGGACTGCGCTTGTTGAGCTGAATGTTCTGTTCCGCCTTAGAGTGTTCTAATGTCTAATGTCCAAATTCAATAAGCTAATAAACAATATGCAGTTCATTTCAATGTATATGATAAAGCGCTGCTAGGGATGCAGATTAAAAAGAAAGGGAAACCCCCGGGAACAAAAGCACTGCTTTGATGCTGGGTGCTGGCAATTTTCAAAACCAGCAGAGAACTTGTTATGCCGGGGTTTGAGCTTAACGTGAAAATGTGGCTTTACCAAGTTTGGTTTTTATATTGTGATTTGAGCATGAAACGGCTTACGAACATTTTTGTGCGACGCACCGCTTATACATGAGGCCCCATGTCACCACAAGAATAAGAGAACCAGAGCAGAGGTGGGGACGGGTGAGGGTCTATAACAAAGGTATGCGCCTCCTCTGTAACCCCAAATGGGAGATTGAGCAAATAGTAAATTTTTATGAGATTTTTAAGTCTCTTATAGGTGTGTTTGTTCTGCTTTGTTCTTCCTGTTCCACTCAAATCAGATGTGATAGAATGAATATTAATACTTTGCAATGACTCTTTAAAGCTGTGAGGGAAAAGTTTGAGCATATGATACTTTTACCAGATTTTGCTGTGTAACATGTATGTGATATGTATTGAAATCATAATATGCAGGCTCATACAACATGCAAGAAGTACATTTCTAAATAAATATTTTTGTTGGTTTGATACGCTAAACTGTTGCTTTGTGTTCTTTTTTGTAAAAGTGAGATTTTGGAAAAATTTCCCCTGGGAGAAAAAGAAAAAAAAATAAATCAGTCCTAAAAGAGTTGTGATGACAATTTAAAGCTTGTCAGGACCAGCTAGCCCTCTCTGTCTAATGTCATTTCACAGACCGTATCAATACACGCCTATGAGGTGAGAATGCACAGGATAACCAATGGTTCAAGAGCTTACTTTACAAAAGGGGAAAGTCCAAAATGGTAATTTCAACTCACCCTTTTAAAAACAGAATTGTGCTTTTTAAATTTTTTTTGACCTTCTAAATCCTACTTGTCTGCAAAATGTCTGTTTCTGCCTGCAGAAATGTCCTGTGTCAAAATGGCCTCTGTCTGTGCAGAGGTCCCCCTTTCTATGTGTAGACAAGGTGCCCATGAAAACACGCTAAGTTAAAGTATACAGTAATTTTTAAAAATAAAAATTAAAATGTCTATAATTTTTGAACAATTTAAAATGTGGTATAAAATATTATAAAATCACTTTAACTTGTCATATTTGAAAGAAAGAAAGAAAAATAAGATTTTTTTCTTCCTTGATTGTTGAAACAATACAAATTCCTCATCCACATTCGCCAATAAAGAGAATTTGGGGTAGACACTTTCAACAACTTTATCAGTGAATTTTAGCTTGTCATCCATGCTTAGGAGAAAAGGGAGGCATCAGGGATAACCATAAATGACTTCAGCTGTGATTTACAGTCAAAAAAAAATTTTCGCAGCCCCTCTTAATTTTGTTTTTTGTTTCATTGGTTGAGCTTTCAAAGTAGCAACTTCCGTTGATATCTGACATGCCTTATGGACACAGTAGTATTTCAGCAGTGCATTCGATATTGATTACCAAAAATACATATGCATCATAACAAAATGACGGGTGCATCATTTGAGCACCAACAGAGAATGACATCAAACATGACCCTCCTTTTGCTCCTTTGAGCCCAGACGCTGTCCTCCTATAGCCTGTGATGAGTGCTGATTCTGATGAGGTTTTTGACCATTCTTCATACAAAATTCTCCAGTTCAGTTAAATTTTGATGACAGCCTGTTTCAAACATTCCATAGATTTTCAGATATTCAAGTCAGGGACTGTGACGCCATTTCCAGAACATTGACTTCCTGCATGAATGCCTTTGTAGATTTCAACTGTGTTTGGGTCATTGTCTTGTTGGAATATCCAACCCTGCGTAACTTACTTGTGACTGATGCTTGAACATTATCCTGTAGAATTTGTTGATATTGGGTTGAATTCACGACCTCGACTTTAACAAGGGCCCAGTCCCCTGAACCCACCCAAAACCCCCATGGGATGATGGGGACCTCCACCAAATTTGAAGGGGAGCAGTAAAATTTTTTCCGAATGCGGTGTTTTCTTCCGCCATGAAAAAGTTTGTTAGACCAATAATCCATTTGTGTCTCATCAGTCCAAAGCACTTTGTTCCAAATTGAATTGGCTTATCTAAATGAGCATTTCTCAACAAGCGACTATGATGTGAGTAGAAAGGGCTTTTTCATCACCCTGCCATACAGATGTTCCTTGTACAAATTGGCTAATTGTAGAACGATGTCCCAGATACACCATCTGCACCGAGATGTTCTTGCGTCTTGGAGGTGATTCGTGGGTTGTCTGTCACCATTCTCACAAGCCTTCCATAAGTTCCTGTATTTTCTTGGCCTGCCAGACCTGAGTTGGTTTAACAGCAACTGTGCCTGTGGCCTTCACTGATTCCATTCTCATGAAACCTGAAGTTTAAACTTTGAGATGGCTTTTTGTAGCCTTCCCCTAAACCAGGAGACTCCAACAATCTTTGTTTTCAGATCTTCGAGATTTGTTTTGAGGATCCCATGCTGTCTGTCACTCTTCAGAGGAGAGTCGAGGAAGCACAACTTGGGATTGACCACCTTAAATACCTTTTACCACTTGGATTGGGAACTCCTATCTATGGTTCAAGGTTTTAATGAGCTCATCATACCAAGTAATCAGCATTGAGGAGTGACACTGCCATTCAAATCGCAAAAAATGACAAGGGACCCAAATTTTTGCACAGCCAGTTTTTCACATTTGATTTAATTTCATACAACTAAATACTGCTTCACTAAAAATCTTTGTTTGGAAAACACACCAGATGTTCCTAGGAAATGAAAGCCATACCACTGGTATCTATTTTGTTGAAAGTAGAGTCAATTGTTATGCAGGCTTAGTGGGGTTCCCAAACTTTTTCCTATTACTGTATATGATGGGATTTCACTTGAACAGACATCACATCAGAGTTAGTGACACGACTTGACACAAAGAACTTTCACATGTTTTAAATCAACATGCTGAGGTTTATCGAAATGCACGGATATGAAGTGTCCGGTATTTGTTAATGGTCGCTTAAAACACCTTGCTCAAATCCTCACTAAAGCATTCATTACAAAGATATAAATATCAATACCCAGGAATGAGCAGACACCGCTGTATTGCGTTGTTATATTTTTAAAAGTCTTACCAAGATAACTGAACACTTTCTGTGTATGAAGTAAGAGGAGCCATTGTGGTCTATAACAACCATAGAGCCATTTGACAAATGAAGCAGAAAGAAACTCTGAACAATTTGTGATGTGCGTATCAAAAGGAATCAATATGTGCTAATGGAGTATTTACAGTATCTGAGCAAAAATAATAAGAATAAAAGGCTGATAGAAACTACAGGGCTGAAAAGAGAGGGAGTTTAATGACAGCTGCAGAAACCTGAGAGCAGAACTTGACATCAGAGAGGAAAGGAAACGTGATGTGCATCCCACGGAAGAGTCATCACCAATACCATCACTCGGTCGAGTTCATGAACTGCATTAAAATAGTCCTCAGGATTTGCATATCCCATGACAGCCCATGTTATGGACAATCTTGCACAACCTTCTCCTGTGTTTCACAAACAATTCTTCTGAGCTTAATTGGTGTATCACACACAGAAATGAAGGTGAAGAGTTTAAACAGCTGTAGCTCATCCCAAAGAGCACAGATTCTTCCAAAGACCTTTTCCATAAGTAATCATCGTTGATAAGGCCACTCACTCTTGCAGCCTCCATGAATGATCCATAGACCACCCGTTCAATTTTTCTAAGGTCCTCAAGCTGCTTTATTTTATTTATTTATTTATATTGTTTTGAATTAATTTAAAGCATGTAACACTCCATACAATCAAGTCAAACTTAACAAAACTAAATTCAATTAGACCCGACCGTGAGAAAGAGAGGAAGGCCAACAGCCAGAATGAAACTTTAAGAGTTGAAAAGAGGGACGAGAATCCTTTATGCCAATTTAAATGCTTATTCTAAAATGTTATTGATGAGATCCTGAAAGATTTTTAGAAAGTTCTGCACAGATCCTCTAACTGAGAGTTGGATTTTTTTCCACTTTCAAATAGTATATGACATTAGTTACCCACTGACTTAACAGACGTGGGATGGGATTCTTTCAGTTGAGTAAAATATGTCTACATTCATGCCAGTAGTGAAGTAAAGGGGATCACAGTTTGTTTGTTCTTCTCCACTTTAAGCCCCTCTGTGAGCCCAACAAACACAGTTGTTAGTGGATTAGGAGGGATTGTGACACCAAGGCTGTCGGATAGGCAGTTAATAATTTCATCCAGAACGATGTTAATTTGGTGCTTGTCCAAAACATGTGGCCCAGTGAAGCTGAAGCTCGATTGCAATATTCACAGGTTGGTTCTTGCCTGGGTGGCACGGTGGCGCATCGGTACCGCTGCTGCCTCGCAGTTAGGAGACCCGGGTTCGCTTCCCGGGTCCTCCCTGCGTGGAGTTAGCATGTTCTTCCCGTGTCTGCGTGGGTTTCCTCCCACAATCCAAAGACATGCAGGTTAGGTGGATTGCCGATTCTAAATTGGCCCAAGTGTGTGCTGGGTGTGTTTGTGTGTGTCCTGCGGTGGGTTCAATCAATCAACATTTATTTATATAGCACATATTCATACAAAAAAATGTAGCTCAAAGTGCTTTACAAAATGAATAGAAAAATAGAAGACACAATAAAAGATAAACATAAGTCAACATTAATTAACATAGAATAAGTAAGGTCCGATGGCCAGGTGGACAGAAAAAACAAAAAAAACTCCAAAGTCAGGAGAAAAAAATAAAATCTGTAGGGGTTCCAGACCAAGAGACCGCCCAGTCCCCTCTGGCACCCTGCCCAGGATTGGTTCCTGCCTTGTGCCCTGTGTTGGCTTTGATTGGCTCCAGCAGACCCCCATGACCCTGTATTCGATTCAGCGGGTTAGAAAATGGATGGATGGTTCTTGCCCTGGAAACATCTTGAGAATTTTAAACAAGACAGATGTGCTTGATAAAAGACTGTATGTTGAATAATAGACTGTTTGCAGATATGGAGTGAATTCTGTGGTGGTTGTCTTCCACTCCTTTACATTCATGCCAGTAGTGAAGTAAAGGCGATTATACTTTGCTTGTGCTTCTCCACTTTAAGCCCCTCTGTGAGCCACCACACACAGCTGTTAGAGGATTAGGAGGGATTGTGACACCAATGCCATCTCATAGACATTTAAAGAGTTTCGTCCAGAATGATGTTAATTTGATGCAGGCCCGAAACATGTGACCCAGTGAGGCTGGAGCTCAATTGCAACATTCACAGGTTGGATCTTTCCCTGGAAACATTTTGAACAATTTTAAATATAATAGATGTACCATCCATCCATCCATTTTCCAACCCGCTGAATCTGAACACAGGGTCACGGGGTCTGTTGAGCCAATTCCAGCCAACACAGGGCGCAAGGCAGGAAACAAACCCCGGGCAGGGCGCCAACCCACCGCAGATATAATAGATGTGCTCTATAAAAAAAATTAAGTTGGATGATTGACTGCTTTGCACTTATGAAGTAAGAGTGAATTCTGTGCATTGATGCCTTCCACTCCTTTTCTGAAATGTTGAGTGAGAGATCCTTTTCTCACTGTACTCTGGGATATTTAAAAGAAAGGGACTTTAAAATATTTTAGATTTTATAGAAATGCTGTCTGAGTCCTTAAGACTGATCAATATCTCTTCTAGAATAGAAATAGCTGGGAAGTAAGGAAAACTGGGCAGATTTAGTTTAGCAACGTTTCTAATTTGGAAATAATGGAAAAATTGTGTTGAAGGGAAACTAAATGTAGAGTGTAACTGCTTGCAGGATGCAAAGACATTGTTATATAGAAAGCTCTAAATGTTTTAGTCCTGTATGTTTTCCAAACATTAAAAACTGTGTAAGTTTGAGAGGGTGGAAAAAGGTGGTCATCATGTAGAGGGGCCGCAGATAAAATATTCTCTAGCTTGAAGTGCTTCCTACATTGGTTCCATATTCTGAGTGAATGAAGGACAATTGGGTTGTTAGTATATTGGCGATGACTTGTATTGGGGTACACAGCAAGGAATATAAAAAAGTGCTGTAGGATTTCATTTCTATTGCAGATCAAGCCTGTGTGTGTTCATCTATTTGTGTCATTGTCCAGATTTTTATAGCTTTTGCGTTTGCTGTCCAGTAATAAAATTGAAAATTGGGTAGAGCCATGCTGCCTTCTGCTTTAGCTCATTGTAGAGTCACCCTTTGGATGTGTGGATATTTTGAATTCCAAATAAATGAGGTTATTGATTGAATCTAATTTCTTAAAAATTATTTGTTAATGTAGTGGGATGTTTTAAAACTGAAGCAGAAGCATATGAAGGATATTCCTCTTGATAATGTTATTTCTCCCTGCTAAAGAAAGATGGAGGGCATGTTTTGTTTAATTTTTTCCATGCAAACAGCAACATTTTGTTGAAAAAGAGCTTTCATTTACTTGTGATGTTTACCCCTAGATATTTCAACTGATCTGCAAAGATAAAAGGGAAAGTGTCCAATCGAATGCTGTTTGCTAGAAAATTCACTGAAAAAGTACACTTTTGTTTAAATTAATTTGGAGTCTACATATCTTTTGTTAGTGCTGTTAGGACTGCAGGCACAGTATTTTGTGGCTTTGATATATCAGTACCATATCATCTGCAAATAGAGAAACTTTCTGTTCAAGTCCTTCTCTGATAATCCCTTTTATCTCATAAACATTTTGACAGTGAACTGCCAGTGGCTCAATGGCGATTGCAAAAAGCAGTGGTGACAAGGGGCATCCTTGTCTGGTACCATGTTCTAGTTTGAAGTATTCTGAATTAATGTTGTTAATAAAAAATGAAGCTTCTGGACTGGTATACAGTAGTTTGATCCATGCACAAATATTCGGGCCACACCCAAATTTCTCCAATGTAGTGAAAAGGTAGTTCCATTCAATCATATCAAATGCTTTTTCTGTGTCCAAAGATAATGAGATCTCTGGAGTGGGTGAATATATTAAATTAAATAGGTGTCTGATATTGGAAGCCAATTGTCAGCCTTTAATAAATCCGGTTTGTTAGTGTGATATTATTGAAGGACTTTCTCAGTCCTTCTACCAAGGACTTTGAAGAGTATCTTAACATCATTATTCAGAAGTGAGATTAATCTGTACGATGAACAATGTAATAAATCCAAATTTTTTTTTAGAAAAACCAGTAAATAATGGTGTTTTCAAAAGTTTCAGGTAGAATGTTATTGTCTCTGGCTTATATAAAAGTTCCTAATAAAATGGGAGCTAACTTGATTGAAATTTTTTTTCTAAAACTCAGCAGTGTAGCCAGCAGGACCTGGTGCTTTTCCACTCTGAAGCCCTTTAAATATGTAATAAAAGCCATCTTAGAAAATATTGGTGATTTTTTATCTGTCTTCTTGCTGTCCATCTCCATGTCGATTCTTCACACTGGTAATGCTCAGGCCATTCTCAATAAAAATAATCCCTCACTCCAAGTATGTCGTTATTCAGCTTAATCCAAGCTCTCAGGGTGGTATCTTTAGCTCTACCCCTATCCAATGTCAGTCAGTTAGTCATTTCCCTACCCACTATATTCTAACACAGGGTCAATCCCAGCCTGCACAGGACGCAAGGCAGGAATAAACCCATGGCAGGGTGCCACTGCACTGCAGGGCACACACACACACACACCAAGAACATACTAGGGACAATTTAGGATCGCCAATGTGCCTAACCTGCATGTCTTTGGACTGTGGGAGGACACCAGAGCACCCAGAGGAAACCAACACAGACACAGGGAGAACACATCCAAACAGGGAGGACCCAGGAAGAGAACCCAGGTCTACTGCGGGGCAGCAGCGCTGCCATTGTGCCACCCCCTGCCACCCCCTATCCAATATGCATACTTCTTTTTCCTCTCTAAATACAACTGCATAATTGTAAGCGAATGCTCACAGACATCAAATCAAATCGGCCGCTACACCGCTTCCAGGGTGCTGATATATGAAAAGTTAACAAATTGCCTAATTTCACCATCTTCTAAAGTAGTACCCTCTCTACTGACAGTGTTGACCCAGTCATGACACTTATATTCGTATTTGAAGACGTACTTCACACTCTTCACTGTAGCACAGATGTCTACATTGATATGGCAGTTGAACTTGTGATTCAGATACAGGTTGTAATTTATTAACTGCTCATTCATCACTGTTCTTCCACTAATCTTAACTCTGCCTAATTTTCAGTTATCCATCCTCATTAGCTGATGTCTCATCTTATTATTCTTTTGGGAAATTTTTTTGAGCATTGAGCCCCTACCATACATAGAGCTGACAGATTCAACTCACATTTTTAGCTATGATCTCATGAAGATGGAGATCTTTTGTAGGGTCTGGCAGCTCCGAGCTTACCAGCCTGTTGATAACATCCATATCTTGTGGTTATCTTTACTTCTGAAAAAAGAATGGTGCGTGCATGAGGCAGACCTCTCTTGTGAAACAAAATAACGTGGACTCTAGTCACAACCACTTTTAACATCTGCTTCCACGATATCATCCATAAACTCATCCATTTAGTTGAAACATTCCTACAACAATATTAGGTCTTGTCTTTGGCCTCTTGCCTGGCCATAGAGGTTCTGCAATCTCCTGCCACCGACTGCAGGTTGCACATCATTGTAGGTAAAAGGTCAGGTGGTCCGTATCTACGAACTAATGAAATCGTATCCTGATAGTTTTAGTATACATTGGACCTCCATGGAGTGTTGAATGAAGTATGTAAACTTTCCCTGAGCTAATGTGTGTAAATGTGCAGTTGTAATTAGGTGACCGATCCATCCACTGTACATTTTGATCGTTAATCGTGCTTGGGTTTGGCAACATAGTCTATTCAATTTCTTTCTGTCCTCACATAAGAATCAACACAATTTGTTGGCTTAGCCTGCCCAGACCCAAAAACTGGTTGGAGGTATCGTCCCTTATTCCCACCCATTAACAGTACAAGTGTGTTTGTGTTACCTTGACCCTCAGATTTGCTACAGTTGTTTTTCTTAGTACTCCACATAGGGCATTTGGAGGTTCCATCCTAAAATATGATGTCCAAATCTGATTCCTGTGTGGAAATAGCAGTGAATATACCTTGGTGTCCAAGTTTGGATCAAGTAAACTAATCCTCTGAGTGTCCCTATTTGCATTCCCTGCATCTGCTCTAGAATAGATCATGAGGTCCTGCTCCAGAGGTAGTTCTCCTTCTGGGTGCTCAAACATGATGGGTACCTCATTTGTCCTTAGAGAATTATGTCTCTGTGGATTCCTATCCGGTGCATTTCCCACTGTAACAGTGTTTGGTTGGGCACCTGCTGCTCTGTGCATTCGTCATCAATTTCAAACATTATTCTCCTATGCTGGAGTGAAAGGATTAATTTCACTCATTCATCACCTTAACTGATTCATCAGTGCAGGACGGCACCTTAAATTGTCCTGTTGGTGACCATGACTGGGTTGAGGACACACAGTTGAGCCTATGGACTCTACTCATCCTTTTATGGTTGTAACACACCTGCCTTATGGTAACAGTCATCAGGAAACAATGGGGTCCTCTATGAGGAGGAGGGATAATATTCACAGAAAGAACAATTAGAGTACCTGATGTTTTTAAATGAAATTCACAGCAACAGCAAATCAGAAAGCATTTGATAAGGTGCCACATGAGAGGTTGGGCATCAAGTTAAAAGAAGTGGGAATTCAGGGTGATGTTTTTAGATGGGTGCAGAATTGGCTCAGACACAGGAACAGAGGGTGATGGTGCGAGGAACCTCATCAGAACTGGCTGATGTTAAGAGTGGTGTTCCACAGGGGTCAGTGCTAGGGCCGCTGCTAATTTTAATATATATAAATGATTTAGATAGGAATATAAGTAACAAGCTGGTTAAGTTTGCAGATGATACCAAGATAGGTGGATTAGCAGATAATTTGGAATCCGTTATATCATTACAGAAGGACTTGGATAGCATACAGGCTTGGGCAGATTTGTGGCAGATGAAATTTAATGTCAGTAAATGTAAAGTATTACACATAGGAAGTAAAAATATTAGGTTTGAATACACAATGGGCGGTCGAAAAATCGAGAGTACACCTTATGCGAAGGATTTAGGAGTCATAGTGGACTCCAAGCTATCAACTTCCAAACAGTGTTCAGAAGCCATTAAGAAGGCTAACAGAATGTTAGGTTATATAGCACGATCTGTGGAGTACAAGTCCAAGGAGGTTCTGCTCAACCTTTATAATGCACTGGTGAGGCCTCATCTTGAGTACTGTGTGCAGTTTTGGTCTCCAGGCTACAAAAAGGACATAGCAGCACTAGAAAAGGTCCAGAGAAGAGCGACTAGGCTGATTCCAGGTCTACAGGGGTTGAATTATGAGGAAAGATTAAAAGAGCTGGGCCTTTACAGTTTAAGCAAAAGAAGATTAAGAGGTGACATGATTGAAACGTTTAAAATTATGAAGGGAATTAGTACAGTGGATCGAGACTTGTATTTTAAAATGAGCTCATCAAGAACACGGGGACACAGTTGGAAACTTGTTAAGGGTAAATTTCGCACAAACATTAGGAAGTTTTTCTTACACAAAGAACGATAGACACTTGGAATAAGTTACCAAGTAGTGTGGTAGACAGTAAGACGTTAGGGACTTTCAAAACTCGACTTGATGTTTTCTTGGAGGAAGCAAGTGGATAGGACTGGCGAGCTTTGTTGGGCTGAATGGCCTGTTCTCGTCTAGATTGTTCTAATTCTAATTCTAATTCTAACTGCACTTTGACCTGTCTGGAGCCAGAAGCGGAGTAAGATAAGTCTCTCTTCTGCTCCACCTGAATAAATCTTTAAACACAATATTTGCACTGACTGGCCAAACTACACTGCAGTGGTCCCTACAACCCCTCTACATAATTTAATTCAATATCATCAGTTGGTGTAAGATTTGGGGCTCCCCTGTCCCAATGACTTCACACCCCCTGACTCTGAACATCACTCTGTAGTTTGGCTCGGGTTGTTTTTGGTGTCTCCTGGGCCTGCACTGCTGCAATGGCCGTGATATTCTTATGATTTCATTCCCCATGTTCCTCTGGGTTTCTACTGTGAGTATTGTCTGCTCACAGACATCCTTAGTAATTTACACATTCACATCCTCATAAAATTCATCATCCCCGGTCTGGTGCATTACATCTAGATTTCTTTTGCCCCAGATTTCTTTAGCTTTAGGTTTTTCATGCTGTCTTATCATACATTTATGCGTTTGATCCCTTTACATTATGGAAGCTTATTGCTTTTTGAGATACAGCTTTCTGTTTCTATCTATCTAGCAGTTATTCTCTGTTTGACATATTTGATGTTAACATTTGCAGTGCACCATTTACTGGAATGTGTTTTTGTAATTCAGGTATCAAGAATGTGTGCTGCATTTTTCATTTCAACAAATGGCGCATCACAAACATTAGCACTATTTTTATGAATCCCATACCAAATGTCTTATGACAGAGATAGAGAAACCTGACAGACACAGAGATAAACAGAAACACAGACTGACACTTCATATGTCTCTGTTATATGCCATTAGGTACAACCATCTGTTGCAATGACAAATATAATGAATTGTATTACTACAAATGCATGTGAAGCACCATATGTTGGAATGACAGAGACATGGCTGCCAGACTGACACACAGATACACAGACACACAGACGACTCTTGTCCTTTTATTAAGGTGGATAAGCTGATTTCTGTCCGTCTGGCAGTTACTCTCTGTTGGTTGTATTCTGTGTTAATGTTAGCAGTTCTGTGTGTCTGCCCCATTGCTATGTCTTTGTGATACGCCATTTAGTACAGGATTTGTACAAGCAGTGTTAACGTTTGTTATACGCCATCTATTGGAATGACAAATACAATGCATTTTAAGACTAAATATGTTTTATGAAGCACCATGCTTTGGAATGACAGAGACAAAGCAAATGGAAGAACAGAACACACAGAAAGAATAATTAAAGTGGATTTAATGAGCTGACCTGCTGTTTTGTGGACAGGAAATATTTTATATAGCCCGATACTGACCTGTGGACTGACAGTTGGGAGATACAAAGTTACAAATCAGTTACACAGCAAATGTCTTCAAAATAAAAAAGCACATCAGTTAGCCCTGCTGCATTGGAATTCTGAGAGTTTAGCTGCCACTGCCACAGAGAAATGCGTGTTGGGTGTTTGATGATTTAAGAAAAGAAAGACGTCCAGAAAATCAGACAAAGACAATCAGCACAACGTCAGACTGACAGAGAGCAACGGGGGGAATACTGTCTGGAATTTAATGTGAGGGTCCGGAAAAGACAAAAACACACAGCTGTTACTGTACACTGTATGTGTGTGTGTGTGTGTGTGTGTGTGTGAGGGCCTCTCGTGAGCACAGGGTGGTCCAGCACACTCCATACAGGAGTCAGAGGGCTCTGAGCAGCACAGGACATGATGGAGTGTCAGACCACCACTGGGCACAACCTCAGCTCATCTGAACCTGCTGATTTAATGTGCTGCTCGCTGTGATGATAAAAGAAAGTCAAAGTGACTGAGAACAAAAAAACAAAAACAGCAGACAGAGGAGAAGAAGGAAACTGCAGAGAGCCAGCAGCTGACCACTGTGGAGCTGTGAGGAGAGACCACCGCAGCCCTGAGCGGCTCCTGACAAACAAATATAATGAAGACATCTGAGATATGATGAACTCATTAGTGAGTAAGAACTGAAATGAACAAACAAACATCTTGAGAGAATTTGTGAAGCAAACACAGCAGAGAGACGCCTCATGTGAATTACGTCAGCAGAGAGAATATGGCAGCAGGGGCCTCAGTGTATAAACATCTCAGTGTGCAGGCAGGACGGCTCAGTCAGGGACAGACATGGAGTTGAATGGACTGAAACTTGGACGTTGCTTTCCTCACAGTAATACATCTTGTCGTAAAATGATTTATGAAACTGAAGTTTATGGAATTTATTATATTTTCTCGTGTCTTTTAATTTTCTCAACAGTCTTTGGAAATCTTCTTGT
>NW_024381269.1:0-5859 GCF_016835505.1 Polypterus senegalus | reverse complement strand
AGAAAAGTGGGCCCCCCAGCAGGGAAGTCAAAACAGACGGGTCCAAAGAGAAGGGAAAGGGAAAAGGCTTTTAAAGGGGAGGAGGAAGTGAGGTCAAAGGATCGCAGGGTTCATCGTTCATTGGTTTAGCCCCGATGACATCAGGGGTTTGAGTAGGGGTTTGTCTCCATTGGCTCGCCCCGGGTGACGCCCAGAGAGACAGGTGGAACCTCCGGTAGGTCACAGGGAAGTGAGAAAGAGAGTTAGTGCGCCTGCCACATCCCGCATGGCCGAACTGCCTTCACTCAGCCCTTTAGCTGCCCCCCATGCGCGGTTAAAAGATAATTTTTTGGATGGCGGATTTTATTCTTTGTGTCACTTTAAATCAGACTACACAATAAAAATATTTATTTCTTGTGATTAAAGTCAACAATTAAAACTTTTAGTTGTTTTAACTTTTCTCCCACCTCTACTAAGATGGCCTTTCTCTTCTGTAAATATAGGGTAATGTTGTTTTATTACTACCCTTTTTCCTTTCACCTTTTATTTTGACTGTCCAGCTGTTTCATGTACAGTAAGTAATAAAATTGTTGGCCTCCCTCTGGAAAGTGTGTCAGCCACCCAAAAGTGCAGCTCTGCTCTCATTCTGTCTTTTTCTTTCTCCCAACTCCTCTAGCTGAACCAAAATGGTAAAATGGCAGGAAGTCACATCATTACAGCTTTCTAATTTTCTTTGAACCTGGTGAGTAAAATTTTTATCTTAGTCAACAAGTTTTTTTCTAATTTTAAATTTATTTAATTTAATTAAAACATAGTAAAAGGGAGAGAATTTTTAAATATTTTATTTATATGGATAAATCTGAAAGTAATACATCTTAAATTTAAAATATGAGTTCAGGAGCCAGGAACAATTAATGAATGTTTTCCTCTTTTCCCTCCTTGAGAAGTTCACATCCACTGAAATTTGTCTTTTATACATATTATACATTTTACATTTGATTTTACTTTTTTTAGTTCTTTCTTTTAAGATTGCATGCAGTTTATTCATGAACTCCCAGATGTGAGATGGTGTTTGATTCATCTTGATAACTAGTTATACAAGATGCCACGTTTTTGGGGTTCCCATTACTCCTGGCACTGTAGACTTGAAAATCCCTCATTTTTAGGCCATTTTGGACCGTATTTTGTGCGGGAAACAACCCCATTGATAAAGAGAACACCAATAGGTGTCATCAGAAAAAATGATCAAATGAACTTGAAGTTGTGGTCAAATTATTATGGATGAGGGTCAAAGTTATTCCTTTCATAAAACTCAAAAATGAACATTCGTAATATAGACAAGGGGGAGTGTTATTTTATGCTTTTTAATATTGCTGATCAAAATGTTATAATATCTTTGGTTAGATTCATTAATGGTGTCCCTGCCTTGTGTTATTTTAAATAATGCTGGAAATAATAAATTAAAGAAAAACTATATAACTTTTAAGTGCCATATTGTGATTTGAGTTCTATATTTTTAAACTGTACCTCCTCTGCAATTGACACTTGTTGATTTTTTTTCGCTTACTTTTCTTTAAGATTCATCACTGAACATCCCCTCTAAGGACATTTACTGTAATATCAGCAAGGGATAATGTAAGAGGAAAAGATGCGGTACTGAAATCTGACTAACTGTATATTTTAAAATAATCTTGACTTTAATTATAAAAGTTTTCTCTACATAAAATAAATTAGCAGGAAAAAACCAAATAATCAAGTATCATAAAATTTATAAAATGATATTTGATTATCTCTGTATAAAAGTAAAACCCTATCAAATAACCCTCTGATTAATTTCAATTGTTGAAGAGATAACCATTTTTTAAAATTTTATACAGTAATGTTCAACACAAACATCATTTTGAAAACACTTTACCTAACTTGATTATAGTGAAATTGTGTACTTATATTTTCAAGCAGGTTCCCTAAAGTATCTTAAAATCTCAGAATGACAAGTGCAAATCTACCTTTTCAAAATACAAACATCCAACCATCAGCTTTTTCACAAAAGTAGTGCAAACAAACATCCATTTACCTCTAAAGGGGGAAGCTATAGGATTATATCAAGGCAAAATAATGCACCAATTTATTGATATAATTTACTGACAATTTTGATACAGGGCAAACCTAAGGCACTTGGGAAAAAACATTTGCAGAATACATTTATTTAAAGTTCCAATCCCCTGATGAAACATAAATGACATCATGTAAGGACAGAAAATATGATACATAATCAATAAACACACAAAAAGGAATATTACAAAGTCAGAAGCAGCATGGCAATCTATAACAGAGCGATTAAAGACCAGTGCTGTATATTATAATTGAAAATATGTGCACTTAAAAAGATTTCCCCTTTGTATTGTTTGAGTTCTGCGTAAACGGCTAGTTTTGAATGTCAGACTTAGGACTTAAATAATTATGTATTCAGTAGCCATATATGGCAAAAGTGAAAATTATAGACAAGACATACTTTAAAATTACACTTTTATTAATACACAAACATATATTGCTCATTTAGATCAAAAGAAAGCTGTGGCTTCTCTCACTGTTAGGTTGGGGAAGATTTGAATAACACCCCATGGGGGGGTATGCATGATACATAAAAGTCAAAAAGGACTTAAATTTTATTAAAGATGTGGAATGTTTTGTATGTTACATAGGGTTTAAAATGTTGAATATGGAAATGCCTTTATTTGTCCAAATAGTCCCGCCCAATGCAGCTAGTGCGCTGGAAACCTAAGTACATTAATGTAGTGTCACTGTTACAACGGTGGATAAATGCATTTTACTTCACTTCACTTACTGTGAAAGGCCTCCTTTTTTACCTGATAAAAAAACACTTTGCTAGGCTGACTATACCCACGGGGTTTCAAAATGTGACACCTCATTTAGATGAATTAAACAACAGTAAATTGATGAGATTTGGTTTTCCATGGAGTTTCATGCACCTTGATAAAATGTACACTAATTCAAGAACTTGGGAGGGTGTCCTCCTTCATGTTTCGGTGGTTAAAAAATGAACCAAATGGGACATTTAGTTAAATTCCAGGATGTGATAAATATGAGACTACCACGGAAAAAAAGTGACATGGACGCTTGTCAACCAAACGTTAGAGCATGCGGTTCTACCCTCTGAACACTAGCCACCCAAAGCCTTTTCAAAGATTCTCTCATTGCCAACATTATACAGGAAACCCACTAGAAACAGATGAAAAGTGATGCACAACGTCTACACAATGGGCAGGCATTGACTATGGGACTGAACATGGCAATATTTGACTTCAAAAATTACATAATAAACTTTGTTTTTGAAAATATACAGGGTGAGTCAACATTATATTAACCCTTTGAATGGTGGAAATGTATTCATAAAAAATACTTCATATGTGAAGATGATTTACAAGAATGTCCTCAACTTATTTGCATCATGTTCAACAATGTAATTTTGTGACACATTTGTCCAAAAAATTGTAGACAAGTATATACAATATATAGAACCATTAGTGTTAACATTATTTTTTCTCACTCTGTGTAGTTTCTAGGAAATGCAAAGGGGTCTGTGCAGTCCTTAACAATATATTTTACTGGGTTGTAAAATCCCAAAAAAATACAAAGCATTTTAGAGTGTATAATTGCTTTATGTAAAGGAACAATAAATACTGTAAGAATAGTAAAGTGATTGAATGTAGTTAATTTTTGATCGTGCAATAAACCAGATTACAGGTTCAACCTTCACGTTTTTTTAATGATGTTTCAATATTTATACTGTACAAATATTGTTAGACAACAATCAAAATGACAACGGATTTTCTTCAAATTATTAACTGTACTGTTTTTTTTAAAAGGGTTTGTACCACATGAGTTCCCACTTTAATAAGAGTGTCAAGGCACACCATAGTTGATCCTAAAATGTTTGAAGTGTGTCTTTTTCCATAAATGATCACTTCAGCTTCATGGAACACAAAACCCTTTTAAAAGTTTTTATGAGAAGAATATGAGGGCTCTCCTAACAGACCGTGATATTGACCCACTTGTAATTTTGCTGCAGTCTTCACAAAGTTGTTTGTTTTGTGCTTACATTTATTATCAAAGGCATTTTCCTTGTGCTATATTTGTCTGTATTTTCAAAACATAACACAAGAGGCCATTTCAAAACAGTCTATGTATTTTAATGAAATAAAAGTTATTTTTAACATGCCTAAATTAATCATAACATTAAACAACTTACCATATCCAGGCATAAGTGATAACCAGTAATTAACAAAATACAGAATTTGTACTACAGACATTTCTATTAACAACAGAGGTTTTTACTACCATTTGGCATAAGTATACTTAAATTATTCATAAAATAATGTATTTTTGAAGATGAACAAATTTAAATGTAATTTTAAAGTGCAGAATTAGTTGCGCAACTACCTGATTGTAGCTATTATCTCTATCATGGAGCTGGTCGTGTCTTAATTATCAAAGTGGATAATCGGAAATATTGCAAAAGTCAGAGACCGTTGCTACACAGAAAGGTTCTGATTATTTCTATTCCACGGGATTCAGTGGACTCCCATTGGATCTGAAAACACCATCAAGTAATAGCCCAAATATGTATGTAAATTGGTTTGGTCTATTTCCTCCACCTATCTCCAAAACACTTCCTCCAAATTTGTCATTCCAGAATGATTTTCTGGGTGGTTTTGAGATCAAAAGAAAAGACATGATGTCACATACATGCACGAGTGCCATCTGTATTGGTCATGGTTGCTTTTAATCATACCTGGCAGTAGGCATGGTGGTTCCTTCGTGAACAAAAATACCATTAATTTTCATCATTTTTTCTGAGAGTCAGTTCCCATCCTTTTTCAGACTCACTGCCAGACTCCAAATAGAGAAAACATGATCCTTGTATTCTGAAAATTCTTGATCTTCCAAAGTGAGCCCTCCCTCCACGTTGTCTCTCTCTCTAAAATTATGTCCAAGGCCAGCTGTGCAGAGTTTTTTTTCTATACTGGATTGTTTTGGAAAGAAGCTGCATACGCTGAGCTATTTATTTGTTGTGTCCTCTCCAACCAATATGTACTTCACAAAATTGTCCTTTAACATGCTCTTCAAGTAAATGACCGTACACTGAATCTCAGGTTTAATTTTAGGAAACATTGAAAAATGGGTCCCAAATCCTCAATAGCACAAAAGGGATGCACTCTGTATGTGAAATAAACATTAAAGAGGATCTTTTTGAAAACTAACAGTCATTGCGCAGTGATTTATCATATTTTGATATGATGAAGCAGTCCACTTTGAATAGTTTGTAACGTTTTTTCCGCTACACTTTACTAAGTTTAACTGAAGATTGCAGGACAACCTCAAACTGCTTTTAACCCTTCCCACAGCCGAAAGGTGATTTATAATAATAAAACGATATTAAAAACCCACACAGAGAAAAAAAAAAAACAAAACTATAATTAATACACTTTAAAACACCCCACTTCCAATATATACTATAAACACAAAGCATGAATTTTATTTCCAAGACTCTCCTCCATCCTTTGATTTAGTGTTTTTTGTTTTACTATTTCTCCATAGTCCAGTTCATCAGGTGCCAATCCCAGAATAAAAGATTTACCGCTCACACTGTTTTCGATCCTTTCCTAGTATCCTCAGTGTATCCGAAACTTCGGTGGCCACCCTAGACTGCGTTGACTTGTGGTGCTCCCCGAAAACAAATCTTTGTCCTGGACTTAGAATGGTCATGTCCTTCCACCTTCACCTAAAACTCAGGCTGCTTTTTTTTTCTCTTCCCCCGCCTTTTTCCTCCCCCTTTTAAAAATTTAAATAGTTTTTTCC
>NW_024381268.1:0-5405 GCF_016835505.1 Polypterus senegalus | reverse complement strand
CTGTACCTGGACATTTTGACTATAAGTTTTTAGGGAGTTTGCCCATAAGGTATAGTATAGTTGCTTCCCTCATCCCATTGATGTTGCGGTTGTGTTGCACTAAATTGACATCTTGACAGTGTATGTGTGAGGGGGCCTGGCAATAATCTGGTGTCCTGTTGAAGAATCTTTTCAGCCCGGTGCTGAGTGTCCACACTGCAGGCTCTGATCTCACACAACCCTGAGTTGGATTAAGAGGGTTGGGGAACATTACTTTATGTTAGTTTATACAACATTAATACATTTAGATAACAACACTAATAAAATAAAGCCTTTATAAGAATGAAATAGCCAGAAAAATGAATAATATTTTATTGAAAATGAGCCATATAAGGAAAAAGGTCAAATAAACAGCAAGTAATAAATATTACTGGGTTCAGACACTTTTTATATAAAAACAACTGCATTGTATTTGAAAAATAATCAAAACCAAACACTTAAGCTGTCAGTAACGACTCAAGGGAAGCAGTTTTTAAGAAAAACGCTTTGAGCTAACATCATATGCTTTTATTTCTTCTGTATATTTGTGGGGGGGACTAACAATGGCTCATTGGTGGCTCAAGTAGGATATTCCAATAAAGTAAATGGGGAGAAAAGCCAACTGCTACAAATAAAATAGTTAACCCCACCACTTCCACTTAATTTCTTCTACCTAATGGCTGAAATAAAGAAAAAGCTGCCCAAACACTGGACTGTTCTGTGCTCCCGGATAATTGACATGGACATATAGGAAGTCAGCTCTTTAATTTATTAAAAAAAATATTAATTGCAGATATATAAAGGATTACGGAAAAAGAGTTAAAATGTAAAGTTACACTCATTAAAGAATATTAAACTTCTATGTATTCTTTTTCAGGGTTCAGTATGTACAGTTTGGAAATGCATGTTGTGCATAAGATAGTTAATTACTAAAGTATGTACAGGGAAAAAGAAGCTTAAGCTGCTCACCTTGCAAAGATGCCTTTAAACATCAGCGTTATAAATTTGTGACAATAACCTGACCAGAGAACTGCCTGAACCTCCCAGCTACAGGCTGTAGAGAGCGCTAGCTAAGCATGGATTTGTAAATATTATTATAGGGTCACTTGCTAAACAAAAGCCCACTCTAGTACTCTTTGGGGCTTCTAGTTTAACTAAACCCAAAATAAATTCCAGATCAGTTATGTGCTTGTGCTGGCTGGCACCTCATGCATGTGGCATGATGGCATTATCACAAAGACAAGTATATGGGATATGTGGCTCTCTGACTGTCATTGTTTAACTCTACTTTTTTCACAGACTTTGTCATGCCAGCATGTGTATTTTAACAACACATGATTCTAATATATAATTAGAGCTGGCTATCAAATCTAAAAGAGTCCTCAATATAAAGGTTAACCTCATACATCTCAAAGTGTAAGTCATATATTTGAAATTATAAATTGCTCAGTGATTGGGACTTGTGCCCCTTCACGGTTTGTGTCTGTCTTGTGTTAAATAGAGATGGGATAGGCACGACCCCAAGTGATCATAAACTGGGTGAAATAGGTTCAGAAAATGGCTGGGTGGATACATTGCTTTTATCCTGGTCTCATATATGCATATCTTAATTCCTTCTTAGCTATACTTTAATGTCCATCTTAAATCAGAAACTCCCTTATCTCTTTGCAGCACTGATTGCCAGCAGGTGGATGGCCGCTGGAAACAAATTGATGTCAGCCTGGGCCAGGTGTTTGGTGTGAACAGCAATGACAACATCTACACTCTATGGTACAATTGGGTCCAACTCCCAGGAGCTTTGAAGCATGTTACTGTTGGTCCTGCAGGCGTGTGGGGAGTCAACAAAGATAACCAAATTTACAAGATGGTGGCTGGCCAGTGGGTTAATGTTCCAGGTAGACATTTTTTCTTCTGTGGTAGAATAATCTGAGAACTGTGAAACTGTCAGGGAGATTTTTTTCAGCTTGGACTATTTCTGAACATCTCTGAGACAATACATACATACAAGCATCAAATGTGAATTTTCTCATATAATTTAGCAGAAAAAATTAATACAGAGTGAGCATCTCAAGATTCCAGTTGTAAATTTTGAGGCTTGTTCAAGAATAGTCCTCCCTGCTGGAGTTTGCATGTTCTCCCGTGTCGGCATAGGTCGCATAGGCGATTCTAAATTGGCCCTCGTGTTGCTTGGTTTGTTGTGTGTTTGTGTGTGTCCTGTGGTGGGTTGGCACCCTGCCAGGATTGGTTCCTGCCTTGTGCCCTGTGTTGACTGGGATTGGCTCCAGCAGACCCGTGACCTGTGTTGGATTCAGCGGGTTGGAAAATGGATGGATGGATGGATGGATTTCAAGGAATAGACCTTTCACTTAACGGGTTCAAAGTGGCATGAACAACTATAATTTTTGCATACTGAAATTTTGTTCTTCAGTGTGGAGTTGGAATGTCCTTCTTGTGTGTAAATTTCCTCAGGGGTTTGTGGGTTAATGTTTCTGTTCAAAAGTATATAATTAATTATCTAAGCAGTCACTTCTAATTTTTTGTGACTGTGTGCCTAAATTGGAATCTGGGACCAAATTGTTTTAAAATGATGTCTTATTATGACTTAAGCCTTATTCTGATGAGAATGAAGGTAAACTAAAATCTGTAGTTCTTACCATGTTACCCTTAATTCAAAAGAGTGTAATATAAGTAAGAATAAATACAGAGGGGAATATTAATAAAAAATACAAAATACATAGTCGACTTTGGATGGTTTTGTAAAGAGTTCAATATTTAAATCATTGTATTCGTTTCTCATTCACTACAGGCTTGCTGAAGCAGATTGATGCAGGTGGTGATGAGTTTGTCTCTGGTGCAAACATGGTTGATAGTATCTACTGCATGGGCAGGCAAGCCAAATGGCATTTAGAAATGCCCAGACTTCTCCTGCATGGGAGCAACTGCCTGGAGGCCTTACGTACTATTCATGCGGCCCCATTGGCTGTTGGGGTGTCAATTCTGCAAACCAGATCTATTTAATGAATAATGTCATACCGACTGCTTGCAAGGGCAATCAACAGTGGCAAAACATTCCAAGGCTCCTTGGCAATGATTGAAGTTGGCACAGACGGCACTGTGTATGGAGTGAACGCAGATGGAAATGTTTACCGCAGGTAGGTCTTCTTTCATTGGCACATCTTTCTGTAAACACAAAAACAATATTATAACACTTGCCACAAGGATAGCTTGACTAAAAGCTAGACATTGGTTTGAATTGCAGAAATGGCTCCTGTAACACGCTGACCAGACAACGTAGCTGCTTGTGCTCTAATGGAATCTTAGCCATAAAACCTAACATTCAAAGCTGACACTTCTTACCGATACTTTTTTAAGACTGCCATTTGTTATTTAATGATTCAGGAATATGCAGAGATGCGTACATAAAGCACTATTCAAGTCTATCCGTACATTTTTAAATCATCTTGTAACAAGGCCCTTAACCCGCAATTGCTCCGTCCTGGGTATGACGCTAATCTGTATCCATCCCTGTATGTAGGCCCTCCAACCTGCAGGGAAAAACTTGATGGTGGTGGCAAGATTGAAACTCCAGCCACCATAAAAAAACCTTACACTGTTCCACTCCATCTGAACTAGTGTGGTGCTGAGGTGTCACCCGTTGTATGGCTGCACTGGGTCCTAATCTGGATCCTGAGTTGGTTTGTCGTGTGGTGGTGCGGGAATGCTCTGTATCAGTGCGTGTTCCTAACCTTTTCCTTTTAACAATCAGCTATCACAACTTATGACAAATTGAGGTACAAACCAACCAAGGTTGAATTCTTTGATGCTACAAGGGGAAGAAATAGCTATACACACCTTAAATACCATGCAATAAAGGCAAATGTATTGAGAATTTATACTCAAATCACAAGGAGATACGTACACAGGAATATCTAAACAAGAAAATATATTACAAAAAAAACGAAATATTTATTTTTAGTCCTTCCTTTATGAAGTAAGATTGATCTCAACCAACCATCCAATGGGATTTTCTACTTCATAATAATGCTGGTTGCTTGTCCTTATTATAACGTCTGAGAACATCAAGTGAGTATAATCCAGCTGGTCAATCATCCTGAAGATTCTTCATTCTAATTAAAATCCATAACCACATTATAATCTCAAATAAAAGTCCAAACAGTTTACATTCCCATGTATTTATGAAGGTAACACATAACAGTCATGGTTACAAAGATGGAATACTTACCCTCTTCTCCCCAGTGGCTTCTTTATTAATTTTTTTTCTCTTCTTTTTTCCTCTGCCCTCCACAAGATGGTGTCATTCCTGTAACATTTTGCTTCACAATCAGTCCTTCTTGTCATTACATAAAACAAGGCAGTCTTTTCAAAATAAAAAGCTAAACAAGGAATTCAGGATTCTTCCACCAAAAAACTTGTAACTAAATAATAGTTTATTGTGGCTTTGTCACAAGCTTATTGATTCACCAGGTCAAAGGCGGCCACAGCCTATACTATCAGCAGTGGGAGAACAACAGAGCACCTCCCTGGATAGTCAGTTGACTTCCAGGCACAAACACGCACACACATCCCTACACAAGTCAGCCAAGAAACATGAACATCTTTGATATGTCTGAAGAAAATTGATTATTTTAAGAAAACTTATAAAGGAACATGCAAGATAAACACATACTGTGACCGAGTCAGGATTTAAACCCTGTGTAGCTGCAGCACTGGTCACAGCACTGCCCATTTCCAAAATCAAAGTGCTATGTAAAATAATGAATAATGACTTTTGTCAGTTCTGGTCCAAGTCTGCATGGAATCTGATAACATTTGTGCTTTTTTCACAGGGATGGAATAACTGATAGCAATCCTGCTGGTACTGATTGGACACAAATTAACGTATGTGGGAAAATCAAGCATGTGTCCTACGACCTTGGGAAGTTATGGGTCATCAAGGATGATGACAGCATCTGGACCTGTAGCTAACCTCCTCTAGGATGAGTCCACTTGCAAGCATGAGCCAGTTCCAGTGATAATTCATTTGAAGTCACAGAGCTTAACTTCTTAATCTACTTTCCAAAACCAAAAATATTGTCCTTGTTCATTAAAACATCATAATGTGTCTTTATAGATTTACAGTTTTGTTCATGTTAAGATAACCATAATGAGCTTCAGAGAAAACAGAACCTGTTACAACATCTCTGTCACTTTCTTACTATCTGTGGTGCAACAGAGCAAATACCCTACTGTTAAGAGTTGTGAATGGAAAATGAACCTTAAATTCAAATACCAGAAACTTCAATACCTTTAAAGTAACTTAACATAACATTTCTAACTGTCTTTTATTCTAGTGATATTTATTCAGCATGCATGTCTCAATACTGCTT
>NW_024381267.1:0-18380 GCF_016835505.1 Polypterus senegalus | reverse complement strand
ATAACATTTATGCTTTCGGGGAGCTATAGTCCTTGGATAAGAGGGATTGTTCAGATTTCAAGATGGATGTTCCATATTCATCTTCCAATTCATCTGAAACTGAGACAGGCAGTTGAAGCAAAACCTTGACAACCTTTAAGAAGCATCTGGATGAGATATTGGACAGCGTGGCTATTAGCTAAACAAAAGGCTTGATGGACTAAATGGCTTCCTGTGCGTTTGTTAAATTTGATATGTTCTTATAAACCTGCAATTCTGGGCCCACAACAATGTTTCAAGCTGAATCAGGTGTGGGCAGCCATGAACATCTATCACAAGTGGGAAAGAGGAGAAAGTTACTAAGACCTCATGCTGAACTTGCCAACGTTAGACTTGAAAAGCTTCTTGCTTTTAGTTTATTTTCTCCTACAGATGTCACTTACTGAAGTTTGTGTTTCATCTCCTCTGATGTCAATTGTCAACAATTAACTAATGGGCAGATAGTGTTGCGGGCTCCATTTATGTTAATCAGTTTCAAACTACTTTGTATCTTTATGAACCCATTATGTAAACAGTAAAGTTTGTAATTGCATCTTAGCTTAAGTCCTTGTAACAGCACTCAGTGAACAGCAGAATAAAAAATAAACTGAATTGAACTGAACTGAATTTTATCTCTTGAGAGGTGAGTTGTTTGAAATATCTGAAATTTTACAGTTAGCTACAAAACATTATACATAACAAGATAAGAAATCTCACAAACGAGAGAGACCATTCAGTCCATGTGTTAGCTGACAGCTAAGCTGTCCCAATAGCTCATCCAGATCCTTTTTGAAGGTTGTTTAGGTTTCTGTTCAGTTCCATGTCTTGGTAGTTCCAGAGTCCTACCACTCTTTGTGTAAAGAAGTGTTTCTGACTTCAGTCTTAAATGTACTTCTTCTAATTTCAACTGTTGTCCTCAGTACATGATTCACCGTTAGATAAAAGAATTCTCTTGGTCTACTTCAATGCTTGAACGATTTTGAAGACCTGGATTAGGTCCTCACACAGTTTCTAAACAGGATTAATTCTCTGAGTCTGTCGCAGTCGACATGTCATTAAGTCCTGGGATGCACCTGGTTGATCTCATCTGCACAGTCAAGTACTGCTATGTCTTTTTGTAGTTTGATGACCAACACAGCACACAATACTTCAGATGCAGTCTTATTATTGTATTACATAGTAAGAGCATAATGTCCCTTGATTTATATTCAATAGCTTTTCTGATATAATCTAACATTTTGTTGCCTTTTTGATAGCTTCTGCACATTATAACTTTATAGACTAACCAAGGCTTAGTCTAGACTTCAGCCATTCAGCCACTTTCTACAGTCTTCTTCTTTCAGCTGCTCCCATTAGGTGTTGCACAGTGGATCACCTTTTTATCTCTTCCTGTCCTCTACTTCTTGCTCTCCACACCCACCACCTCCATGTCACTCTCACCACATCCATAAACCTTCTCTTAAGCCTTCCACTTTTCCTCTTCCTGGCAGCTCTATCCTAGCATTCTTTTCCCAATATACCCAGCATCTCTCCTCTGCACATGTCCAAACCAACACAATCTCGCCTCTTGGACTTTGTCTCAAACTGTCCTACCTGAGCTGACCCTCTAATGTACTCATTTTTAATCCTGTCCAGCCTTGTCACGCTTAATGCAAATTGACCTTCCTTTTCACTCTTGCTGATACCGTCTGTCACAATTACCCGACACTCTTCTCCACCCATTCCTACCTGTCTGCACTCTCTTTTCACCTCTCTTCACATCCCCATTACTCTGTACTGTTGATCCCAAGTATTTAAACTCATCCACCTGCCAGCTCTCACTCCCTGCATCCTCAACATTCCACTGACCTCCCTCTCATTTACACACGTTTTCTGTCTTGTTCCTACTGACCTTCATTCCTCTCCTCTCCAGAGCATATCTTCTCCTCTTCAGTGTCTCCTCAACCTGCTCCCTACTCTCACTACAGATCACAATGTCATCCGCAAACATCATAGTCCACGGGGACTCCTGTCTAATCTCATCTGTCAACCTGTCCATCACCACTGCAAACAAGAAAGGGCTCAGAGCTGATCCCTGATGTAATCCCACCTCCACCTTGAGTGTATCTCTCCTTACAGCAGACTCACCACTGTCACACTTCCCTCATACATATCTTTGCATTACTCTTATGTACCTTCACTGCCACTCTTGACTTCCCCTACAATATCACAACTCCTTGCCAGGCATCAAAAAAACAAAACAAAACCTTTGAAAGCATAGCGATTTTAATTACCATATTCTTTGTAAAAAGAATCTCAAGTCTAAGAAGCATGTTCAATAGATCTGTGTGTCCAACGTGCAATGAAGGTTCTTATTATGAGTATGCATGAAAATTGCTATCACTCATTAAACTGCTGATTAAAAACCATTCAGTAGGTATTTGCTGGCCTTTCCAATAAGATTAATGAATGATAGATTGTTAATAAACCCTATCAGGTTATTTACAACACCAGTCAATGCTCAGCAGTTTAGCACATCTTTGGGAGTTCGTATACAGTGTGGTGGATGCCAGGCGATGACCGCGGGATGCCGGAAGACCGTAAGTGGCCGCCCATCTGGGACCGCGATGGGACTGCCTTCCTGGTTGCTTTGGGGGCCACGGGTAAGGCATGGAAGCCCACCCTAGGGGCCGTGGTCCGGGCAGGGGCGCCCCAGTGCCTTGGGACTTGTTCCTTGCTTCCTGGTGTGGCTGGACAGGCTGGGAAGATTGGACTCCAGAGAGCTGCCGGGCGTGGGCGCAGGAATGCGGAACACCTGTGCTCATCACGGGACAGGATAAAGGCCGCTCCATTCATTCAAGGCTGGAGTCGGAGGCAGCAGGACAGCACAGAGGAGGTGGAGGCTGGCCTGAAGAGAGGCATTGTGGCCAGACTGTGTATTGGGGTGAAGGTGTGACTGTTTGGGTCTGTGTGACCAGTTTATTTATTGTAAATATTGTAAATAAAACATGTGGTGGTTGAAACTAGCATGTCTGCCTGTCTGTGTCCAGGCCAAGTCCACAACAGTAAGAATAACACCAAAATGTCCAGTTTCATACATTTTGTTCCTGTAAGTTGCACCATCCGCTTTCTGTCTGTTTTCACTAAAGTTTACTGACATTTTTTAGTCAAATACTGATGATGCAGCATAGGTGGGTCAATGGGATGACATTCTGTTTGAAGAACATGCTCAATGTTGTGTTACTATGAACACATAAGGTCTTAGGATGACTATGCCTCTTTCTGTTGATTGATTTCCTTTCTTACTCTTGGTGCAGCATTTCTCAACCTTTTAAGTATTTGGAGCCGAGTTTTCATAACAGTTTTAATCGCCCCCTGATTTTTTAAAGACCCACTAATACCAATTTGATCTTTTTAAGTAATAATATATCATAGATGCATATTTTATTATACCTACTTAACTTTTATCGACATTTATCTAACTCTGTATTTATTTTCTAGTATCAGAATGTTGTTTGGTTTCAATAGATGTATTTTCATATTTTTTCTTTTTCACATCTTCCGCTCCTTTTGTTAGCTTGCGCCCTAGAAGCCGCCCTATTTGGAACCACTGCCTTGTTGGACAGTGGTAGTTTTTGTAACTCATTTCACCCAGCCCTCATTTATTGTCTGATGCTCAAAACGACACTATAGTGTAACGTCAAACACTTCGGCTGCTCTGCAGGATTTCGTTTGGTGTCGTGGCTACAATCTTCACAGGCTGAACTCCTCAAGTACGCATTTGTAGGACAGGCACTCGGACACGCGTGACGCGCTTTCAATGTGCACGTTTTAATACCATAATTAATGATCTTAACAACAACAAAACAAAAAAACAATTTAAGTCAACTGATAGCAATGTTAATTGTAAGAAATGCCACATCCAAAAGAGGAACTGATAATACGAATTATAGTTGATTAATTGTTTATTCCCGGGAAAGTTTACCTTTACATCTTTGCATAATACATTCATCCGTCCATTACCGTAGTCGTTTAGTCTGTGCCATAAACGCAGATTTGTTAGTATTAACCATTTAACATAACACCACCAGTTTAAACGCTTAATAATTGCTAGACAGTAGGCTACAGTAGACTTCCCATGCCTAAATGGATGTAACGACTGAAATCAGGAAGAACATGCAAATCCACAAAGAAGCTACACGGGCGGGATGTAAGTTGGTCCTGCGCTGCCGACGCACTCAGATGACATCCTCTTGCAGCAATTCCAAATCTCAATTTCATTTGTGTGAAAAGGCTGTCTTACAATATAAAATAGCTACATTGAAAAAGAGGCTCACACACATCGCTAAAACAATTAAAAATGCAATTCCTTCAAAGAAATTGTATGAGTTTTGGGAATTGAGGCTGAATTAGTCATTTAAATCAGTAAAGCTCCTCGGTATGTTCCTTTCAGATTTTACGCTATTTTGGTATGACGGTGCATCAGGACGCTAGCAGGGTTGAGCACCTGTTCTGTCCTTATTTTACATTTGTTTAATTTTATTTGTGATGGATTGTAAATAACCCCAGTTCGCAGCTGCGGTCTCGGCGGATCCTTGGATGGCTTCCGTCTCATTCATATCCGAACGGCTAGCTGCGCTGCAGCCGCGCAGCCTCCTCTAAAGGGCAGCTCGTCGCTGACCGGCGACTTAATGCGACATACGAGCGGTCGCCTACCTGTCGTAATAACTCCATCTGCTGTAAGACATCGTCCTGTTGCTGCTCACCCGTCCATCCCGGAAAAAAGGCGCTCAAGTCTCCTCCTAGAAACGAAAAATAAACGCGTCGATTTGTGTCTCGGGTCTGCAGTATCCTCAGGTGCACATCCGTCCTTGATCAGCTACAAATCCCCACCTCCTCTTTTCAGTCTAAGCGAAGTCGGCGGCCAGCAGAAAGGAAAAGTTGTGCCGAGACGTCTTCTTGATTTATAAGGATGGAAAAATGATCCTTCAGATAGATCATGACAGCCTAAGCACGCGAAAACTCTTAGTTGCTAGGAGTCCACTTCCAAATTTCGGCGTGTCTCCGCCTGTGGTAACGGAGAGGAGAGACGAGGGAAGGACCGAGCAGCCTCCTTCCTGCTGCTGCCCTGCCGGGCTTTTATTATTATTTATCTCGTTTCCATAGTTACGATAACACCTCTTCCTAACCTCAGCATCTAATCGCATCAAACCTCCTCTTTTCGATGACACTCTATTGCACCAGTGTGAAGACACGGCGGCTTCTACCCTCTCCATCTGACACTTCCACGCGTGTTGTTGGGGCTTTTTCTATTAACTGAGTTGTGGCTGTAGGACCTGTTGTTGTTAGTTACTAACTAATATCTTGTCTTAAAGTTTTGTCTTCTTTAAATCTGAGATACATATCTGAATCTAGCCTTGAAATCGACTCAGACCATTTATTTATTTTGATATGAAATTTGTCTCCTAGCTGTATCACAGAAAGGTTCAAAAAAAAAACAAGACTTGAGCTCAATTTTCCAATATAGTGGAGATTCAACAGTTAAATGGGCTATGCATGTTACCTATGGAGGGGTTGTCAGTTTGTTTAACCTGATTTACGCTTTATAGGACCACAGACACTCTCACACAGACCCCACACCCATACTCAATAAGCAGATTTGGGCCACCAATGCATGTAGAAAGAAACCAGCCCACCTGGAGAAAATCCACACGGAGAAGATGAAAATCCGTTACGTTAGAAACTGTTCTGCTAGCTGGGCTCGGCAGCAGCTCCTATTTCTGTTGCCACCATAAGTTTTATTCATTCAATGCTTGTGTGGTGTCAGGATCTAGCTGGGAGGGGTGAGGACCCTGTTAAGAACTGAATGTATATTTAACAATCCACTGTGGAATATATTGAGTTTATCTGTATAGCCTTTGGCATTCTAGGGGCATGAGGCTCTGCCATTGTATGATGGACTCAAGATTTTTCACTTTTTGTTATTTTTTTTCCAAGAGAATGCATGATGAGGATGCAGAGAAATAGTGGCAAACACCATACCACTAAAAAAATGATTTGTTGGAGGATTTAAATTCAATTAAATGTACACATTCCACATCAATGTACAGAGTAGTTCAATTTAGGTAGAAATTGGGTCAACATAATTTATTTGAATTACTCAGACTTATTTGACGGATGGCTGTAAACACAGAACAGCTCTGTTAAACAAATCACTGAATGTTGCAAAATGTAAATATGATGACTGCACACTCTGGAATTACATGAAAATTACCTATCAATTAAATATAATCCAAAAGTCAAATCTTTGTTTACAGAAATTTTATTTTACATTTTAATTAAACTGGCAAATTGTCTGATCATAAACCACAACCATCCACCTTAATAAAGATATAATGTATCTATGTGTCTGTCCACTTACTATGTCTCTGTCATTCCAACAGATGGTGCTACCACAAACATTTATAGTAATAACTTGAATTAGCATGCATCACAATCATTAAAACTACTTTTGAATCCAATACCGAATGTCATATAACAGAGACATGTGCACTGTATTTGTCATTCCAACATATGGTGCATCATAAAGATTTGTAGTAATAAAATGCATTTCATGTGTCATTCAAAGGATGGCTCATAACAAACATTAAAACAGCTTTAACAGATCCCATACCAAATGTCAGATAACATGGATACATTTCAATAGATGGTGCACTGCAACGTTTGAGGTCTACGTTGATTAATTAGATTTCAACCCAACTTAGATATGTTGCATTGTTAGTCATTATTAAATGATATTACCAAGTAGCCAGTTACAACACAGTAAGTACATAGTACATCGCCTCCTGTTGTCACAAGCAAAAGCTTGCTCATGGGAAGTAGAATGTGCAGTAGATTTACCAGATTATCAAAGACTAAGGCACCCAAAACTACCTTCTAATCTCATAGATCTTTGGCACTAAAGTTCTGTGCAGTATAACTTGTTACATTCAATGTTACTTCATAATTATATGATTGTGGTTTGGGTAACAAATGATCACATGAATTGCCAAATAAAATGTGTAAAAAATTGTAAAAACAAATATTTGTGTTTTCTGTTTATTTAATTCATAGGAAATTATCACATAACGTGAGAGTGTGCAATTTTGTTAAGTTTAAAATCAATAATTTGGTGTAACAAAACAATTTATTTTTATTTTAATCAATTAAAATAAATTTGAGTAACTCAAACAAAATACATTAACTTAATTCCTTCCACTGTGTTTAGAGTAGCTAATCTGGCAGTGTGAAGTTAACGACAATGAACTGAGTTTGAATTACTTGATTCATTTGCATGATTGAGTTAGGTTTCTTCCATGAGCCATCAACAGAGGAGAGCATTTAGAGGGCATCAGTCTCAGAATCTGAAAACAGGCCTGACATATTTAAGATGGCTCAGGGCTGGAGGTTCAAAAGTGGAGTGACACGGGGATACTGAGAAGGCTTTTAATGCAAACTCCCTGTCAATCATGAATAATCCACTGCATCCACTTAACAGTGTCATCTCCAGACAGAGGAGTAGCTTCAGTGACAGACTTTTGTCACCGTCCTGCTCCACTGACAGACTAAAGAGATCGTTCCTCCCCACACTAGCGATTTCTTCAATTCCACCCGGGAGTAAATGCTAACATTAATTTTATTTTAATTTTTTTTCATTCTTTTCATTTTTATTACTATTTAATTTAATATTGTTTCTTTGTATCAGTATACTGCTGCTGGATTATGTGAATTTCCCCTTGGGATTAATAAAGTATCTATCTATCTATCTATTATCTATCTATCTATCAATGTGGTGGCAGATGGCCACCTCAAGGCTAGACACTACTTGCTGGTTTAGATTTTTCATTACATGCAGAGAGGTGTGCCTATTACGACCTCAAGCTCAAGAAGCCAGCTTACTAAAGGTTTCAAGGATTAATGAAACAACAATAAGAGGTAAAGCTTATACTTACAGGGTCCCATAGCTGTGAAGTGACCTGTCTGCTTGAACAAAAGATACCATTTTGGGCTCTATCTTTCAAATTCAGTCTGAAGACTGACTATTTTAGTCTAGCACACCCTGATTAGAGCAGTGGATTTGCTGTGCTTTCTGCATTCTCTTTCTTAATTATTTGTATAAAAATTAAATAAAAGCAATAATTTTGAATAGTCACTTACACTTTTTATTCTGTTTCTCTTCTTGGTCCCCTGCTGTGGCGTTACTGCTTTACTGGCAAGTGTTCCCTGCTCTGGGGATACAACTGTGATGTTGAGAGCCTTCACTTTGGGATGTGCCCAGACAAACCTATTTGTTACTGTAGAATGCCTAGAAAGGGGTGGGCTTCAGAACTTTGACTGTTTTTGCTTTGCATTAAAAGCAATTTTGTGTCCTTCTAGATACTTTCTTTTCTCCAGGGATGTTGTGACTAAAGTTTTTATTTTTCTCCGCTCCATTGTCAACTGGCCCATATTTCAAGAATATTATTGGACATGAAACTGTTAAGAGCTATTCATTAATTAATCAGAAATTGCTCTTTTTGCAGTGTGTTTCTGTAGTTCTACATTTGCAAGTTGTATTGTACAAGTAAACTTGTTACAGTACTCTGCCCTGGTACAGTAACATTGCAAAGAAAAATCAACAAAGAAAGCCATAATATATACACTACCATTCAAATGTTTTAGAACACCTCAGTTTTACAGTTTTTCTTCATATTTAATCAGCTGAAATGCAATGAATGAGCTAAAATGGTGAAAAGGTAAGCAGTGTGAAAAACGATTCTTCATGTAGTCAGTTCACACACTTCTCGATGGTCTGGGATTTTTGGTTGATTTCCTATGTAATAAACTTAATAAGTTATAGCCTAATGAAAATTGCATAATTAGATCCGGACCACCCTATATACACTATAAACCCCTGACCTGTGTTAGGATATAGTGGGTTGGATAATGGATGGATTGATTTTATATATATATATATATATTATATATATATATATATATATATATATATATATAGTATATGAGCTGTAATTAGAAATTAAGAATGTAACATAAGCAGTAAGGTCCATAAGCAAGGGTCCAGACAAGACAAGAACAAAAATCCCAAAGAAAAGTAAGAATTCCAATTTAATAAGTAAAACATTACACAAAGCACTAAATGCCTCTTAACAAAGGATATGGAGGCACAATGGTAGTGCTGTGCTAAAGTCAGTGCTCCCAATATTATTTGTCCTGCCCCCACCAATATCCATATAACTACTTAATTTTTAATTTCTTTGAGTAACTGGAGCCAATCAGGTTGGGGCAAACAACTGTTGAAACAAGAAGCCAGGCCAGTGTCATTGTCTTTAAGTGGCACTCAAGTGTGTTTGGTTTATCGGCACACTCTCCAGTCCAATTATGATGGGATGTTTAGACAGAATACTCATGTGTGCAACACATGAATTGATTTTAGGGCATTTCTGAGCAAAAGATAATAAGATGTGACTTACTATATTCTATATTGTTCAACTTAAAAAAATCAGTTTCTCAAAACATCTAAATACAGATATTTTGATGCAGAGATGCAATCTAGATGCCACACTGTTCTTGATTTAGTTGCTGCTGTGTCAGTAAGAGCGGGGAACAAATTAAAATAATAAAGTAACTGGTTTGAAATAAATCAGATCTCTCCTTTCATCTTGTCTTGTGCAGCCAGCCTAGCAGTACAGGGCATCATCTTTCTCTTTTCTTTCATGGCCTGGGACTTGCATTACTGGAGCTAAATGTGAAGGCGTGAGCTAAATGTGAGACCACCTCTGGATCGGTCACAACAGTGATGTTGTTCTGTCTGTTATGCCGGATGGAGTAATGGAAGCTACAATGAGCTTAAAGTTATATACAATTACTACAAATGTGGAATATACTTTCTATTTCACTTTCTCTATTAATATCCTATATATATATATATAATATATATATATATATATATATATATATATATATATACTGCTCAAAAAAATTAAAGGAACACTTTTTAATCAGAGTATAGCATAAAGTCAATGAAACTTATGAGATATTAATCTGGTCAGTTAAGTAGCAGAGGGGGTTGTTAATCAGTTTCAGCTGCTGTGGTGTTAATGAAATTAACAACAGGTGCACTAGAGGGGCAAAATGAGATGACCCCCCAAAACAGGAATGGTTTAACAGGTGGGGGCCACTGACATTTTTCCCTCCTCATCTTTTCTGACTGTTTCTTCACTAGTTTCACATTTGGCTACAGTCAGTGTCACTACTGGAGAGGAGGGTGCTCAGAGCTGAGAGTCACGTGTGCTTTGTGCTGACGTGTGCTTTGCAAACGCTAGAGTCTGTTGAGAGTGTTGGTTTGTTCTGTGGTGAGATTTACATTAAAAATACATTTTGCTCTTAAAAACTTGGGTTTTTGCCTCTAAGGAACCGTGTGGGAATTTTTAAAGCTTTTTTCCCTTTAGAAGGGTTTTTTGCTTTTTTTTTGCCGCATAAGGCAAAAGTAGCTGGGTGTTTGGAAGTTGCTTGGAAAAGTTATTTGTACTTGTTCTTTTCTTGTTTTCTGTATTTGAATTGCATCGAGGCGGCAGGGTAGAAAGCAGCAGTAACTGATATCGGCATTTGTAAATAAATAACGCGTCGTCGTAACAGCGATTCTTAGTTTAAAGGAAAGAAAAAAGGCCGCGGCTGACCAAAGCAGTAAAGGTGGAAACTCAGTAGTGCAGGTAAGCGCCTGCGTTAAGACACCGTTCAGGCCAAGGAGCAGGGAGCAAAAAAGGTAAGGTTTATTTATTTGTTTTTTAGATTAAACAGTCCAGGCCAGAGGCAGACAGTTAATGGGCTACGTGTATTGGTTCATTTACGGGAAACAAACAGTATAGTGGAGTTATAATGAAGAAGGCAAAAGCTGAAGAGACAGAAAAGTAAAAGTTAACCTCATGAAGCGGCAGCTGGGGGAGACAGTACAGGAGTTTAAAGGGAAAATGCAAATATCTGTAGAGATCTGGTGTTACCATTAAAAGTTAAGGGAGTGAAGAAGAAGAAATTTAATTTTAGAAAAAAAATATATAGTTGGCGGCTTAGTAATCCGTAAATTTTAATAATGAGGCCAGCGTCAAGTCCTGTTGGATTTTGGCTTTAGAGAGGGTTTGGAGCATTGTTTGGGGCACGCAAGGATGAGCTGTCAAACACCTCAGCTCAGGGTGCTGAACGGGAGGAGAGTTGCTGACCTAGGTAAGAGAATTGGCGGACTTGGAGGTGTCTTGAGAGTTTGTGACCCCAAAGGTGGCGCGGAGAGATTCAGACAGACAGGTAGAAATAGGTGGTCCGGTTGCCCAAAGCGTAAGGAAAAGGGTGCACATGCCCGGGGCATCCCAGATTAGAAGGGTTCAGAGCATGTCCTTGGGGAGCGGGATCGGTGCTTATAATTCTGGTGGTAACGGGTTGGGGACTGGCCACCTCAAAACCAGTTCCCAAAAAGGAGAGGTAGTGATAGTTGGGACTCAATCATTAGGGATTGAAGGCCAGGTGTGCTCCAGAGAGGGGAGTCTCACGGTGTGTTGCCTTCCGGGAGCAAGTGGGAGACCTCCCTGAAGGGGGGATAGGCTCTTGGCCAGGCGGGGTGGACCCAGTTGTCTTGGTTTCACGTTGAACAAATGACTACATAAGGGTAGTCTGTCAGTTCTGCGATCCAAATTAAAAGAGTTAGGTCCAAGCTGAGAGCAGAACTGACAAGGTAGTCTTCCCCGGTTCCCTGTGCCACCGAGTCCAGGTAGATTGAGGAATTAGAAGGCAGCAGTGGCTCAAATCTTGGTGCGGGGTAGAAGGGTTTAGGTTTGGGCATTGGGACCCCTTTTTGGAACAGATGGGCCCTGTTCCGGGGGCCCGGGTCATCTAAACCCGGAGGGGCACAATGTATTGGGAGGCGAGGGGGCATCGAGGATTGTTTAAACTAGGGAATGGGGGCAGGGAGTTTAGGACGGGCCAGATTTAAAATCTATCATGGAAGAACAAACAATGTGTAGAAATAAAATATAGTAATGTAAATTTTTAAGAAACACGAAAGATAAAAGGGTTAAATTAAAAATAGCTTGCTTAATGCTAGAAGATCAAAAATAAGGTAAGGGGAGTTGGAGTTGTATGTAGAGACACAATTATGATATTATAGCAAAAACGGAACTCGGCCAATAACAAAGATGGGGATGAGTGTAACATAGAGGGGATACACATTTTTAGGAAGGATAGACAGAACAGAAAAGGAGGTGGGTTGCTGTTTTGCCAAACAGGAATTAAATGTAAGTCATCTTCAGTTGGATGATGAGCCCCATCTTAGTGAGGACATGTGCTTCGCTGGAAAAATATTAGGAAAAAGGCCCTCATTTTAGGAGGTTTTATAGACCACCCAATTCAGACAGTAATTTCACACACATCTTTTAGTAATATCAAAAGGCAAGTTTACAGGGGATATTAAGTCATGGGGACTTTATTATCCAAATATTAACTGGAAAACCCTTACAGATGGGGGGCAAAAGAGGAGTTTTTGAAGTAATCGGTGACTTTTTTTAACACACATGTTAAACACCAACAAAGGGTGAAGTATCTGGATTTAGTATTCTGTAATCAGGATAGAATTGAGGTGAGAGGTGATTGAACCACTAGGTCAAGTGACCATAATGTAAACAATTCTCAGTTTTGTAAGAGTACAGATGCAAAGACTAAAATTGTTGTTGAACTTTAGTAGGGTTTAATTTTGAGCAGATGCGACAAAGTCAAAATGGATAGACTGGGATAAGCTTTTAAATGTGGAACAGTCGAGCAGTGGAACAGGTTTAAAATGTTTACATGTAATGCAGGACAGATACAACCTTTGGAAGAAATAGGAAACTAAAAAAATCTCCCCGATGGATTAATAAAGATTTAAAAAGAAGTTGCAAAGGAAAAAACTGCTGTATAAGGATATAAGACTAATGACTGCAAAGAGAACCGTAGGCCGATGAGAACATGGGCAACCATTAAGAAGGATATAGACTAAAAGACAGTTGGGAAAGGAAATATAGCGATAAGGCGAAAAAGACCCTAAGAGATTTTTTCAGTATTTTAGTAGTAAAAGAACAGTTAAGGAGGGTCAAGTTCATCAGGAATAGTAAAGGGGAATTTAAAAAGATAAAAGACAATGAAATAAGATGCCAAACTTTTTTTTCTGGGGTGTTTAGCAAGTGAGCAAGTGGATAACCTGCCAGGGGTAAACACAACTACTAAGGGAAAGGTACTGAGGGATTTGGAAATTGTAGAGGGAGAGTGCTGCTCAGATTAAATAAGATGAAATCAAACAAATCCCAGGCCCAGATAATAATCCCCGTGTTCTAAGGAGTAGTGAGTTTCATATATAAAACCTTGACAGTATTTTTAGGGAAGTCACTGTGCACTGGAGAGATTCCAAGGACTGGAAAAAGGCAAAATCATCCCATTATATAAAAAGGGTGACAGGCAGATCGCAACTATAGGCCAGTAACTTAACAAGCATCACAGGAAAATTAATGGAAGGAATTATAAGGATAAGATTGAGCAACACATGACAAGGACAGGAGTTATTCTGAAAGCGCTGGGTTAGAAGGGGGGGTGTGTTTTTCAACATGTTTGGGAAATTTTATGAGGGGGCAACAAAAAGGGTCGATCAAAGTGGAGCTTATGATATTATTTATCTGGACTTTCAAAGCATTTGATAAGTGCCAGAGAGGTTGGCATCAAGTTAAAAGAAATTGAATTCAGGGTGATGTTTTTGATGGGTGCAGAATTTTGGGTCAGACCAGGGAAACAGGGGTGATGGTCGAGGAACCCCATCAGAACTGGCTGATGTTAAGAGTGGTGTTTCCCCAGGGTCCCGTGCTAGGCCGCTATTTTTAATATATATAATTAAATGGGAATATAAGAACAAAGCTGGTTAAGGTTTAGATGATACCAAGAAAAGGTGGATTAGCAGATAATTTGGGAACCGTTATATCATTACAGAAGGACTTGGATAGCATACAGGCTTGGGCAGATTTTGGAGATGAAATTTAATGTCAAAATGTAAAATATTCACATAGGAAGTAAAAATATTGGTTTGAATACACAATGGGGTCGAAAATCGAGTAACCCTATGGAAAGGGTTTGGAGTCATAGATCCAAGCTATCAACTCAAACAGTGTTCAAACCATTAAGAAGGCTAACAGAATGTTAGGTTATATAGCACGATCTGTGGAGTACAAGTCAAAGGAGGTTATGCTCAACCTTTATAATGCACTGGGAAGCCCCCATCTTGAGTACTTTTGCAGTTTTGGTCTCCAGGCTACAAAAAGGACATAGAGCACTAGAAAAGGTCCAGAGAAGGCGACTAGGCTGATTCCAGGTCTACAGGGGTGAATTATGAGGAAGATTAAAGAGCTGGGCCTTTACAGTTTAAGCAAAAGAAGATTAGAGGTGACATGATTAATGTTTAAAATTATGAAGGGAATTAGTACAGTGGATGAGACTTGTATTTTTAAAATGAGCTCATCAAAAACACGGGGACACAGTTGAAACTGTTAAGGGTAAATTCGATAAACATTAGGAAGTTTTTTTACAAAAAGAACATAGACACTTGGAATAAGTTACCGAGTGTGGTAGACAGTAAGGCGTTAGGGGCTTCAAACTGACTTGATGTTTCTTGGGGAAGAAGTGGATAGGACTGGAGCTTTGTGGGCTGAATGGCCTGCTCGCCTAGATTGCCCAATTGTTCTAATTGTACTGGTAGCATGAGGCATACCTGGACCCTCAGAGGTTTCACAGGTAGTCCAACTTCTCAGGATGGCACATCAATGCGTGTCATTTCCGAAGGTTTGCTGTGTCTCCCTGCACAGTCTCAAGGGGCATGAGAGACTTGGGGGACAAGCAGTTACCTAGGGGGAGCTGGAGGGGCCATAGAAAGGGCCATAACCCATCAGCAGGACCAGGATCTGCTCCTGGGCAAGGAGGCAGGATGAGCACTGCAATCCTACAAAATGATCTCCCGCAGGCCACTGGTGTGAATGTCTCTGACCAAACAAACCAGAAAGACTTCATGAAGGACCAGGGCCCCATGTCCTCTAATGGGCCCTGGCTCACTGCCCAGCAGCATGAGCCGGGTTGGCATTGCCATAGAAACCAGGGTGGGAGATACCCCCTTTGCCCTTGCTTTAAGATGAGAGCAGGTTGACCCTGAGCACGTGACAGAATTGAAAAGGGTCTGGAAAAAGCCATGGAGAACATTATGCTGCCTGTAACATCATTCAGCATGAGCAGTTGGTGGTGGGGTTTAAAGATTGTCTGGGGGGGATATCCATGGAGGTCACAAAACCGCTACGGCTTGAAAGGCACCTGCTGCATTAGGTATCAGGATGAAATCCGGACCCATTGTGACCCATGCTGGTACAGTGGCTCCCGGTGCAATGGCAATTCCTGGCCTCTGGTGAGAGTATGCAGGCAGTTCCTGGAGGATAAGGAATTGATACCATTGACTGGCCACCACACTTTCCTGACCTAAATAGAACACCCTGGACATTATGTTTTGGTCCCTCAATGCCTATTGCACCTCAGACTGTCCAGGAGCTCAGTGATGCCTGGTCCAGATCTGGGAGGAGATCCCACAACACCATCTGTCATCTCATTAGAAGCATGCTCCGATGTTGTCAGGGTATACAAGAACACAGGGCCATAAACAAAGTGCTGCATAAATTTTGAGTTGCTGCAATTTAAAATTTTTGGGAAAATGGACTAGCCTGCCATAAATTTTTTCCTCTATTTTTGGGGCTCTTTGAATTCAGGGCTCTGAGGTTGATCATTTTCTTTCCATCAAACGATGTGGGATCCTTTCGTTCCCAAACATTACCCAGTCTATATCAGTATAGAACCAGGAGGATTTCATTTTCCCATTGAGATCTGATGTATTTTCAAAGTGTTCCTTTAATTTTTGAGCAGTTTTTATATATATAATATATATATATATATATATTATATATATATATATATATATATATATATATATAATATATATATATAGTAATAAAGCAAAATTTGGGTGGTTTTAAGCCCCAATATCTTGAAAAATGTTCAAAAAAGTCATGTTTTCAGACAAAGACAGCAAATTTATAAGGGTGACAGGAAATGTGGGGACAATCGTGATGGATACTGGGAAAAATGATGTCATCTTTGGGGGACCGGAGGTTAGGAAGGACCCTGGAAGTAGGTGGTGGCAGTAGACTTCCGGGTTTGTTATGGTGGCGTGCATTTGGTCTTTGTAGGAAACAAGAAAAGAAAGGTTAGTACTCTGCCAGTGTCCCCCGGCATGGCTTATCCGGCTCCGTCCGGGCCCTTAACAGCTCCTCATGTGCTGTCATGACAATATATATGTATATACTAGGGGTTTCCCTGGTGGCTTGCACCCTGCCGGGGTTGTTTCTTGCCTTAGCCCTGTGTTGGCTGGGATTGGCTCCAGCAGACCCAGTGACACTGTGTTAGGATGCTAGCAGGTTGGATAATGGATGGATGGATGAGGTTTCCCCTGCTAGCTTTTGCTTCCCCTGGCCTGTGTTATCGCCAGCCACTTCACGTCTCTCCCGCTCGTGTTGTGAGGGGGACTGAACACATCAAGAAACCCCTTTAACTGGTGATACAAGGGAAACTGTTTTTTTTTCTTCTCTTTGCTGCTGCTGGATTGTTGCTGCAGCTGTGCATGATCTGCATCTTGTACGGTGTTTGAACATTTCATTACAGCTGCCCTACCTTTCCCTTTTTATTTCGGCCCGGGCATGGCAAATCTTTGTCACAAGTTTTGTCTCACAGGACATGAATTCTTAATATAAAATATTCTTAATATATTTTAATTTATAATTCAAAAACAGAATAAGAATCTGAAAACTAACAACATCACATTAAAGTTGATAAATTCTAAAAAGAATGATACCAAACATATATGTACTGTAGGTTTTTAAAATAAGCCGATTTAAAGCATGACAAAAAGTGACATAAAGATGTGACATAAAATCGTTTGCACTTTTAAGCTTAGGATTTTATATATAGAGTGTAGATATATATAGGCACAAAATTCCTGTATACTGCATATATTAGCATTAAGAGGTTTGGAATCACCTAAAAGGTTCATGTTTTGATAGAAACTGATCATTTTATCTCAATGTACCATTACATTTATTTAGAAATACAGACAAGACATTACTAGTGAGGCACATGGCTGTTACTTCTTGATTTATAATTTATTATTCACATATGCCTGCAAAGTCCCATATTCAGCCGCCCTTACTCCAGTGTCCTAATGGTAAAGTATTCTAGCACACTCTTAATTAATAATGTTTAAATACTATTATGGCTATTAGAGAGACCCGAATGTGTGTTAGTACAGCAGGTGACACTGGCATTCATGTGACTTAAGGAAGAAGCCAACTGAGTGCCAGTAAAGCATTTTTCTCACATCACAGACTCTAGGGGTCCTTATCTTCTTATGCAGTTGTCCATCTGGACCTTCCCTTCTTTTCTGTCCTTGTTTGCTTCAGTGTGCCAATTCTCTCTAGACAGTAACAGACACTTGTTTATGAAATCTTCATAAACCTGCACTACCACCAGCCACTTTGCGTCCTCTGCCACTAATGTATGTGGATTTTACTTTCACCAAAAAAACAAATCTTTTTAATTCTGCAGATATGCCTCTTCATTAGAAAGAAACACTACTTTCCTGACGGCATCATGAATTAGACAATCTACAACTCTCTGACTTAGAGTTTAAAGCCGAACAATATATTCTATCTCTTTTGCTGTTCTGTTATCTTCCCAAGGAATAATTTCGTTTGTTTAGCTAATGTGATCTTTATCGTTTTTTGGGACTTTTGAATTTTAGCACTTTTATTATCTCTATCCTGCTCTTCGGTGTATCGTGCAACATTTTCAATACTTTACGATGTTCTATTTTGTCTTCTACTCTTAGTCTTTTATTTCCGCCCGGGTGGGTTAAATCTCTTTGGCACAAAATCTCATTTACGCAGGACTTGAAAGTGTCTCTCTGAAAAAGTCACGTCTGTCCCAGGATTTTTATATAATGAGAGATGTAAACCCAAGCTGTTATGAATGCTGCTCACGACTTTTATGTTGATGAAGCACTGATGTTAGATGTCCCTGGTCAGCTCTAAACCAGGAATTAAAACAAAATTCTAGTATTAGGACAAGATGACAGTCGCTATTCTTTTTGTTTAAATGTCATCATCATTCTTGTATCACTGGGAGACATAGTCCTCTGAAACCATTGATGAATTTAGAAGACAATGACACATTCAAGATACAAATGTCATTCAGTGCAG
>NW_024381266.1:0-11086 GCF_016835505.1 Polypterus senegalus | reverse complement strand
TTTAGCGGGGGTTGTAAGGCTATAGCGTGAACTCTTCCAGTCTTAGTGTTCTCAGTTGTTCAAGGTTTTCTTAGTGTTATTTAATTTTTTTACATTTAGTTTACTATTACGCTGTGCATTCAGTGGTATAATTAACTATATTTGTGCTTAAAAACGTAAAAAAATATATATTTACATACAGTTCATACAGTCTGGAATGGATTAATTGTATTTTACATACAATCCTATGGGGGGAAATTACTTCGGTTCACGACCAAATCGGGTTAGAACCAGAATTTTGGAACGAATTATAGTCGTGAGCCGAGGTTCCACTGTATTACTGTCATACAAAATTACAGGCATTTTACGGAAGTACAAACCAGTATTACTGAGAGCGAAAATTAAACGCACACAATACAGTGACGTATATTACAGCTACATACAAGGTCCCTTGCCATTTAATATAGACTGTTCCTACTAATGTTTATTCACTACTGTTCTAGCACCCGTTATTGTAACGGGCTTAATGTCTAGTAAATATATATTAATCCTCGTGGATTATGTGACCCGATATCCGGAAGCTGTTCCCTTGCGCTCAGCTACATCTAAAGCAATCGCACGGGAACTAGTAGGAGTATTTGCGCATGTTGGTATTCCTAAAGAAGTCCTAACGGACCAAAGAACACCTTTTACCTCGGAGACGTTCAGGGAAACAGCCATGTTACTGAAAATAAAGCACTTAAAGACCGCGGTGTATCATTCTTAAACCGACGGTCTAGTGGAGAGGTTTAATCAGACTCTCAAGCAGATGCTTCGCAAGGTGGTCAGCGGGAGTGGGAGGAATTGGGATCAACTCCTCCCCCTCATTCTCTTTGCCTATCGGGAAGTCCCACAAGCCTCTACGGGGTTCTCTCCTTGTGAATTGTTATACGGATGACAACCCCGAGGTATATTGGATAATTTGAAAGAAGATTGGGAAGGAGAGGCTCTTCCCTCTACAAATATTTTGAAATATACGGCACAGTTACACAACAGATTTGAGAATATTCGACCTATTTTAAAAAGTCATATGGAAGAGGTACAAGCAGCACAGGCCTGTTATTACGATCGTGGCACGACACTCCGAGAATTCCAGCCTGGGGATCGTGTCATAGTATTAATTCCCACCTCTCATTCTAAATTACTCGCCCATTGGCAAGGCCCTTATGAAATTAAGGAGAGAAAAGGATTGGTCGACTATTTGGTGAAACAACCCAATCGTAGACCAACTGAGTGGGTTTATCATGTGAACTTGCTGAAGCCGTGGAAGGAGAGGGAACCAGATCCCACCTCTGCTCAGCCCTGCTCATTCTTTGCTCACATAGACACCCTTAATTTCAGCGAGGAATTAACTTATAGACAAAGACGGGAGCTGGAATCAGCTATCCTGTCCATCTCAGAAGTGGTGAGTGAAAAACCCAGAAGGGGTTTTTCTGATTGCGCACAACATAGTGACTGAACCAGAGGTTATAGTCCGAGAGCGTCCCTATAGACTTCCTGAGGCAAAGAAAGCAGAAGTGGAGCTGGAAATCAAGCGGATGCTGGAACTAGGAGTGATTGAGGAAAGTTATAGTCCCTGGTCCAGCCCAATTGTCTTGGTTAGTAAGCCTGACGGGAGTTGTAGGTTTTGCAATGACATCCGTTGGCTTAACCAGGTCTCCCTTTTTGATGCTTATCCCATGCCTCGCGTGGATGACCTCCTCGAGAGACTTGGACAAGCTGAATTTTTGACCACACTTGACATGACAAAAGGGTACTGGCAGATTCCTTTAACGGACTCCGCAAAGGTCAAGACTGCATTCAGTACTCCTAGCGGACACTGGCAGTATCATGTTCTTCCATTCTGGTTACACTTTGCAGCGTCTTGTGGACAAAGTGCTCCAACCTCATAATGCGTATAGTGCTGCCTATCTGGATGACGTTGTCATTTATTCCAGCACATGTAAGGGACACGTACAGCAGGTCACTGCGGTATTGCGGAAACTAGGAGAAGCCGGGCTTCGTATTAATCCCAAGAAATGTTTCTTTGGATTGAAAGAAGCTAAATATTTGGGTTAAATTTCAAAAATAGATGCCATTGTTAAATGGTCCCGTCCGAGAACCAAGAGGCAGGTCCAAGCCTTTTTGGGGTTGGCCGGGTACTACCGCCGGTTTGTACCTCGGTTTTCAAAGAGAGCGGCGCCCTTGACTGATCTTACAAAGAAGAGGGCTCCTAATCATGTGGTATGGACTGACAAGGCGGACGCTGCATTTAGTGACTTAAAACAGGGTGTGTGTGTGTGTATATTTATATATATATATATATATATATATATACATACAGTACATATATATATATATACATATATATATATGTATATATATAAAATATGCAAACATTAGACACACAGAATATAAATAAAAGATAAATGTGTGTGTATGGAGCAGTCACACTTAACCACAGCCAGATGGCGCTTGCATGCACCTCACTATAAGAGACCTGTGTTCAGCAAACGACGTTGTGCTAATGATACAGGTAAAGAGACACAACATTGAAATGAAGCAATCGGTGGGGCTCAGTGGGGTTATTTAATTTTACATTCACTCAGCAGTATTTGAGGTTTTTGAGGGGTGGGTGTGATTGTGTGGGTCAGCTCCATGCTACTGTGTCCCAAAAAGAGCCTCTTCAATCTGACACCGCCAATAATGTTTCCAAGGAATGAGTTTGGCAAATAAGGACACCACACAAAGCAAGGGGAAGGTGCAAAATGTTAAGTGCTTTAATAAAACAAATCCAAACAAAAGTGTTGAAAAGTGCAGCGGAAAAAGAGTTCACTAAAAAAATAATCCATAAAAACAGGTGAGATGTGGAGGTTAAAATTCAATCAGCAGAAAATCCATTAAAACAAGGTTAAAACAACTGGCAGGACACTGTCTTTAAAAACCATGAGTCCGGGTATAGTCCTTAAAACTGGATGTCTCCTTAACTAAACCCAATAAGGGTCCTTGCAGCCAAGGAGGCATCTAATCTACAGATCAGCCCACCTTCAGTACTGCTCCTAGGCCCGGGCCCTTTGTAGCCCTCTCTGGCTACCAGGCTTGCGTCTTTGTGGTCCATGGCACTACCCACAGAACGCCTCTCTCAGCCTCACTCTGGTGAGTCACTACGACTGAGCAGCGCTTCGGCCAACAGCCCCCGAGTGCCATCTGCACTCTCCAAGGGACTTCCTCCTGGCTGTCTACCTGCTCTGCCTTTCATCTGCTCACTTGCACCAGATTTCTCCCTTGCTCCTACCTTTTCTCTCTCTATCCTTTAACCTCCTTTCTGTTTCCTCTGTTCTCCAGATCATTCCTTTCTTTGGATTTTTCCCTTCCTCATTGCACTCCTTTTAAAACGGGAATGTGGCACAGCTGCGGCAATGAGCAGCTCCCAGCGTCAATTAGGTTCATGGGCGACCCCACACCTGTGCATTAAGTGAGGCCCATCCATTCCCGTATTCTGCATGAGAACTGCTCTCACCCTGCTACCAGTCCCCCACTTGAAGACGTGAGTGTGGTGATTATTTATTTTAAAGACACTAATCAGTTGCATACATCACTTTATCAAGCTGATAGGCCGTTAACTAGAGTGTTCCGAAACCGTAAAGCAAAGCAATGTTCAAAATTCCTTTTTATTAACAGTGGAAATAAAAAACTCTTTATACGAGAGCTGTTCAATAACTTATCTACCATGAAAGAAAGTAGCATGCATGCTGAAATAAGTCCAGGTATATTGTGACATGTCTCAAGGTTATACAGTTGTGGCTCAGTGCGAGTCCAACATTGCAAGAGACAGGATGTCAGGAGAGTCCTTGTGCAAATCAAGTAAAAATTAGCTAGATTTGGAGTAACATTCAGTGATAAATTTTCTCACAAAACAAGGGAAAATCCAAAAGAGATCCATGAAAGCATTAGTTCAGTTTATGGTGAGTCTACCCCATCATCTTACAAACTAAAATTTTGGAGCATGCAGCTTAAGTGGGGTAGAGAGTACATTGAAGATGATCCTCACACTGGATGGCACAGAAATGTGCAAGAAAGTCGAGGATTTGATTTTGTCAGACAGACAAATTAATTAAGGTTTCCTGAATAGCTGAAGAATTGGGCATCTTGGCAGGTACAATTCGGAAAACAATTCATGAAAAGCCTGGCATGTCAAAGGTCAATACAAGATGAGGTTCCAAGAAATGCAGTGGAAGCACAAGTCATCCCCGACCCCAAAAAAATCAAGACAGAAAAATCTGCAGGCAAATTCATGGCAACTGTCTTCTGGGATACTGAAGGACTTCTGCTTCTGGTGTTCATGCCACACAAGACAACCATAACCAGGGAGAGTTACCCAAACACAATGATCGCTCTGCGGGAGTCAATCAAAGAGAAAAGATGAGGAAAACTCACAGCAGCCGTGCTGTTTCTTCACGACAGTCCAATTGTTTACATGTCACGTCAATCACAGGCTGCCCTCTGAGAATATGGGTTTTCATCTACCCTCAGTCCTGACCTGGCTGCCTCAGATTATTTCCTGTTCTGAGTCTTGAAGAAATCTCTCCGTGGACAGCGGTTTTCAAGTAATGAAAATGTCAAGGTAGCTGTAACGTCCTAGTTTGAAGGTCACACAGAAGAGTTTTTTCAAAAGGGTTAAAGTCATTGCAGGAAAAGTGGATGAAGTGTATGGAGCTATCAGGGGAGAATAATGAAAAATAAAACAAAAATGAAACTCTCTGGAAAAGCAAGTCATCATCAACTACAGATGAAAAAGTACTCTGCATTTCACTGCAATGCATTATTATTTCAAATACGGCCAACAATACAAAGTATAAAGCATCCATCAAGGCACAAGCAGATTTCTCCTGTCTTTATTTGGCTGAACTTCAATTAGACAAAATTATTCTCTGGAAAAAAAACAACACACAATTAAAATTAAATACATTCATTCTGGAGTAGCAGTTTAAAATTCAAGTATTGCCATCAGACACTAGTTATATTTAAATCTATAATTATATATACAATATATTTGTATATAAAATATATTTTTAAGAAATTTTTGGCAGATAATAATGCAATAAGAATGATTCTCATTCACATTGTTCCAATCTGTACAGAACTTATATTGCTGACTCACTTACAATTAATTATTTGTTGTTATATATCATAAACAAAGTTGTAAAACATACACACATAAATCTATACTAATAAAAGGCAAAGCCCTCACTCACTCACTCATTCACTCACTCACTCACTCACTCACTCACTCACTCACTCACTCACTCACTCACTCACTCACTCTCACTCATCACTAATTCTCCAACTTCCCGTGTAGGTAGAAGGCTGAAATTTGGCAGGCTCATTCCTTACAGCTTACTTACAAAAGTTGGGCAGGTTTCATTTCGAAATTCTACGCCTAATGGCCATAACTGGAAGGTATTTTCTCCATTAACTGTAATGGAGTTGAGCTGGCAATGACGTGGGGCGGAGTTTCGTGTGACATCATCACGCCTCTCACGTAATCACGTGAACTGACTGTCAACGCAGTGCGTAGAAAACCAGGAAGACCACCAAAAAAGCCCTTAAGAAAACATGCATTATATAATTGAGAAGGCAGCGAAACAATAAGAAGCGAGCGAGTGACATATACTACCATATTCATGACTGCTGCTACCTCGGAAAGAAAGCAAGGTGTAAACCTAAACTTTAAATTAAGTTCATAGACAGGCTACCGCTGGCGTTTCACATGCCCACAGGTAATGCGGGATACAAGTTTAATGAGAGGACGCAGGATATAAACGAGAGTTTTGATCACTTTATAACTAAGTTAAAATTGTAGGTGAAGGGGTGTGCTTATGCAAATTCCGAGAGACTGTGTTTGTGGGGGATTGACAGTTAAGGCGGGTGGGGGAGTCACGTCATCATCTCCCCTCCCATTCATCTCATTTGGCTCTGAGCTGAGCTCTGCAGCTAACGCCGTCTTCCGAAGCAACTTGGTCAGACTGCCACCAAATACTCACAGAAAAATCCACAAGTTAATACACACGCTGTCTCTATAGAGTTTCTCCACACTGAATCCTCCAGGCACTACTTACAAAAGGTTACATTGACAATCGTGTTACGCTATTTTTAAAATCTTTCCTTTTCTTAGCACAAGCACAGCTGAGAAGCTTCGATGCATGTGCTCCATAACGCGTTAAAAAATAATGCATTTAATCACACTTTGCATTACAAGCACAGGGGAGCTTTTGTCAATGCATGATTTCCTGGTACACGATTACTTTGATCAGCGCATTCCGATTCATTTTACCCTCGCACCACCTTAGTTTGAGAAGAAGTATGAAAAATATGAGGTTAACACAGAAAAACATCACCAATTCAAGCTTTATGAATAATCGATTCGCCATAAATAATTGTTTTGGTAAAGCCATCCTCCTTCCATTTTATAATTTTTCCGCCACTAGCCGTGATTAAATGAACGGTAAATAAAGTAAGAGCAAAGCGAGGGTGACTTATTTAGGCAGGCATATATATGACAGCAACACTTATGACAATGTCAATCATGTTACGTTATTATTAAAATGTTTCCTTTTCTTTTTCATTACTTCTTTAACACACTACTCCTCCTGGGCGGGTATTTTGATATATATATATATATATATATATACTAGTAGAATACCGCCGCAGCGAGAAGTAGTGTGTTAAAGAAGTTATGAAAAAGAAAAGCAAACATTTTAAAAATAACGTAAGATGATTGTTAATGTAATTGTTTTGTCATTGATATGAGTGTTGTTGTCATATCTATCTATTTATATATATATATATATATATATATATATATATATATATATATATAGCAAAATAGCTGATTGGCAGCGAGAAGTAAAAAGAAAAGGAAACATTTTAATAATAACATAACATGATTGACAATGTAATTGTTTTGTAATTGTCATGAGTGTTGCTGGCATATATATATATATATATATATACACACACATACATATATATACATATACATACACACACTGTATATATACACACACACATATATACATACTGTATATACAACATATACATATCTACATATATACTGTATATACACATATATATACAAATCTACATATATATATCTACATATATATATTAGGTGGGACTCGATTAAAAAATTAATCCAATTAATTAGAGGCTGTGTAAGAATTAATCTTGATTAATCGTATGTAATCGACACGTAAATTTGCCCCAAATCGCAAATGTTTTTTTTTTTATTTAAAACGGTTTTAGTGGGCTTACAGAATCAAATAATAGACATGGACATGAATATTGTAAACTGAAGCTGTTTTAATTTCTGAAAAAAGCTTTTAAACTGCATTTGAATTCAAAACAGAAACAAAAATATCATCCCTGGTTAAAATTGGGCAGACTTAAAAATAAAGTGGTAGTTTAAGTACTTTAAGTACATTTTCAGAATAGTATTGTCTTTAAATAATAATAACCAAAATTTCACCATAAAGTGCAGTTTTTCTTCTTAAAAAATAAGTCAGAAACATAAAAGGTAATTTGACCAGCTTACTCTTTAAACTCTGAGTAACATTAGCCAAAATTATTTTGTACATTAGGCTAAAACAGTGTGATCATTGAACATTTTGTAATTAGATGTATTTAGAATTACTGACGGTCACGGAAGTCCAAAGATCCCCAGTAAGAGCCACAAAGTCCGCTTTCTGTAATGCATCTAATTTTGCTTGCTTTTCAGTGTGCACAAAACCATGCTTTTATCAAGGCTTCTGGGTAGTCGAAATGATCAGTCGTAGGAACGCGCTTTATTCCGACTCTAACATTTTTGTAGCTGTGATGTGTGCATCAGTGTAATGGATGTACCAGGAAATCATGCATTGACAAAAGTTCCCGCTTGCTTGGAATTGAAAGTGTGATTAAATGCGTTATTTTTTAACGCGTTATGGAGTACATGCATCGAAGCTTCTCAACTGTGCTTGTGCTAAGAAAGGGAAATAACGTAACATGATTCTGCGTTAACCTAATATTTTTTCATACGTCCCAAACCAAGGAGATGGGAAGGTAAAATGAATCGGTAGCGCGTACATAGTCAGTACATCCCTCTCGAATCGAACCTCAATGTCGGCGTTAGAGGCTTAAGACTCTACAATTGCGCCACCGCTTGTCTATGCTAAAGTATGTATTGTAGATCGGGCTATAGATATACATTTATATATATACCCGTATCGCAGTGGAGAAGTAGAAGTTATGAAAAGAAAAGGGAACATTTTAAAAATAACGTAACATGATTGTCAATATACAGTAATTGTTTTGTGAGTGTTATTGAATGTTGCTGTCATCAAGGATTTGATTATCATTATTTCTTTCAATCAGGCTCGTATTTGTATGATGTGTTCAAGTTACATTCCGTGTTTGTCAATCGTTGTAAAGATAAGAGGTTTCATTCATCGATTAGTTCCTTACTGCATCAATAAACAGCTCGTCTTCCTTTTTATCTGTGATGTGACAAACTGCATGCACGGGTTTTTTTTTCGCTGTCTTCCTTTAGGGGACATTGACTTTTTCCACCGTGTGCTTTGTTTCCACAGTAGCTGCATTTATGAATATGCTTATCAGACGCTTCATATTTTTGCTGCCTTTTCAATTGTGTAATTCGGTTTTGTTCAGCTTTGGAACTGTTGCTTTTATCTGTGCACTGCGTCAGTTCACGTGAGCCACTCGGTGTACTTGCATCGAAGGTTCCCAGCTGTGCTGGTGCCATCTCGTGCTATGTCCATAGCTTTATTTAATGTTACCTTAGTCCTGGCACTTAAAACTTTCTCTCGCAGTTTCGCTGAGTTTGTGTCAAACACCACCCTGACCATCTCATCTTCCTCTCCATAAGCACAGTCCTTCACCCGTGAATATTTACCCGTGGCAGTTTGCTATTGGATTGCCGCTGACGGATGGCCTTATATGGGCAGGCACTAAATTACAAACGCCAGCGGCAGCCTGTCTATGAACTTAATTTAAAGTGTAGGTTTACATCGTGCTTTGTTTCCGAAGTAGCAGAACTCGCTTCTTATTGTTTCGCTGCCTTCTCAATTATATAATGCATGTTTTCTTGAGCGCTTTTTTGAGGTCTTCGTGGTTTTCTATGTACTGCGTGATTACGTGGGAGGCGTGATGATGTCACACGAAACTCCCCCCACGGCGTTGAAGCTCATCTCCATTACAGTAAATGGAGAAAAACTGCTTCCAGTTATGACCATTACGCGTAGAATTTCGATATAAAACCTGCCCAACTTTTGTAAGGAAGCTGTAAGGAATCAACCTGCCAAATTTCAGCCTTCCACCCACACGGGAAGTTGGAGAATTAGTGATGAGTCAGTGAGTGAGTGAGTGAGTGAGTCAGTGAGTGAGTGAGTGAGTGAGTGAGTGAGTGAGGGCTTTGCCTTTTATTAGTATTGATATATATATATACAGATATATCATATAATATATGAATGACCTCCAAAGAGCGCTGAGACTTTTGATATCATGAACGTGTCTGCAAAAACTGTGGTCTCCTGCCCTGCAAAAGTCGAGCAGCCAGCGCGTGCATAGCTGTGCCGGCCTTTGAGACGCTGACTGCGCTTCTGCCTTAAGTCAAAATGAGCACTTTTAATTTTTTTCATCCTCCCCTTGCGCTATAGCCCAGACAAGTGCAAACACGGGACCCCTTTTCTACACCACGGCAAAATAATATTAAGGCGATTCACACTTTCTTTTGCACGATAATGATTATGAGGTTCTCACCCCGGATTATGAAGACACGCACACCAGTAGAGGACTGACACTGCCATCACAGCCGATTAATGGCGAGGACGTCTCACCAGTCTACACAAGACCCACCGCGACTGTCGTCAAAAGGCGATCATAACGCCAGCGAACACATCTCTCTATACTATATAAAAGAAAAGGCAACTTTCCTTTCTTTACAACTTTTTCCTTTTGTCCCAAACTAAAGCCTTTCTCGCTTAACACTGCAGAGGACACAAAACTAATTTTCTTTAAATGCCGGTAAGGCACATTACCAGAGGCACAAATTTGAACGTTCACATAGAAAATGTCATTTCTATACCACAGCTGTCGTGTAGCGCCTTTCAAAAGGGATCTACTACCGAGAGATGATCCATATATATTTTAGCTGCTGTTAGTTACTTACCTGTTGTGTTATACAGTCTTTAAAATGTAGTTTACCCGCAACCACTCCAGTAGTGCTCAATGTACCTGTACTTCTTAAAACGTTATTGTTTTACTGTTTAATAACTTATAGACTATATTTTATTATTTCTCCCTTGCACTCAGTGACCAAAGCTATACACACACATATATAAAAGCTATACACACAAGTATATGTATGTGTATATATATGTATGTATGTGTGTATATATATACGTATATATATATATATATACACACCCCTATCTACATTATATATATATATATATATATATATATATATATATATATATATATATAGATATATATATACACACACACACATACATACATACGTACGTACGTACATACATACATACATACATACACACATATATATAATTTGTGTGTGTGTATGTATGTATGTGTGTATATATGATGTAGATAGGTATGTATATATATATATATATATATGTGTGTATATGTAGATATGTATATAGATATGTAGATATGAAGATATGTATGTGTATATATGTGTATATATATGTATGTATGTATGTATGTATGTATGTATGTATGTATGTGTGTATGTATGTGTGTGTGTGTGTGTGTGTGTGTGTGTGTATATATATGACAGCAGCAATCCAAGCTGTGAGAAAACAGTAAAAAGGAGGCGTGTCAGACGTCAGTGGTACATTTTCTGATGCAGCTAGACTAAGAAAACTTTGTGACGCTGCCAAATACACAAAACAATTACTTTGACAATCATGTTATATTATTTTTAAAATGTTTCCTTTTCTTTTCATAACTTCTTTAACACACTACTTCTCGCTGCCAGCTGGTATATATATATATATATATATATATA
>NW_024381265.1:0-5924 GCF_016835505.1 Polypterus senegalus | reverse complement strand
CATAAGCACAGTCCTTCACCCGTGAATATTTACCCGTGGCAGTTTGCTATTGATTGCCGCTGACGGACGGCCTTATATGGGCAGGCACTAAATTACAAACGCCAGCGCAGCCTGTCTATGAACTTAATTTAAAGTGTAGGTTTACATCGTGCTTTGTTTCCGAAGTAGCAGAACTCATGAATATGGTTGTATATGTCACTTTCCGCTTCTTATTGTTTCGCTGCCTTCTCAATTATATAATGCATGTTTTCTTCAGCGCTTTTGAGGTCTTCCTGGTTTTCTATGTACTGCGTGATTACGTGGGAGGCGTGATGATGTCACACGAAACTCCGCACCCACGGCGTTGAAGCTCATCTCCATTACAGTAAATGGAGAAAAACTGCTTCCAGTTATGACCATTACGCGTAGAATTTCGATATAAAACCTGCCCAACTTTTGTAAGGAAGCTGTAAGGAATGAACCTGCCAAATTTCAGCCTTCCACCCACACGGGAAGTTGGAGAATTAGTGATGAGTCAGTGAGTCAGTGAGTGAGTCAGTGAGTGAGTGAGTGAGTGAGTGAGTGAGTGAGTGAGTGAGTGAGTGAGGGCTTTGCCTTTTATTAGTATAGATACACACACACACATATATATATATATACATTTTTATATTTTATACGTACCTCAATATTTTTCTCAATATTGCATTGAATTTTGATTCCATGTTTGGAGTTACATCGTGACAACACAACATATAACTGCCTGTGAGTGAATATCATTTCTTTCTCTCTAATAGATAAACCGACTTTTTCGAATGTTTGTCAATGTGATTTTTTTTTAATTGTCATAGCAAAAGCTATTCTAACGGGAAACTGTAAACGTTTTAATACGAATGGTATATCAGGATCTCCTTTGGTGTCTAATGATATCCACGGAGGATGCACTACATTACCTTACTTGTTGCCTGTTAAAATTTTACATGTCAGAATTGTTCAACCAATTTTTAATACATCTAATCTTGTCTTATTGCATAGCCTATCACTCATACATAAATTAAGCAATAATATTACGATACATCCTTCTTTCAACATTAATTCAGCCGGTGGAAGACCGGATGGTGTTAACGGTTGTAGATATTCTACAGGATATTGTAAGTTAATGTTTTAATCTTCCACACCATCACCACTAACTGTTTCAGCATAGTCTAATGATACACATTAAAAGAATTTGCCATGAAACCAATTTACAATTTTCATGTTAATTCATTTGACTTCATCATTTCTCGGTGCTAGGATTGCCCTTGTGCTCATGTCTTCTGTTAATAACCCTTCGGGATGAGATTCTTCAATAAAATTTGGACATAATAAGTCTTTTTTATTGGGAACTTAAAGTGAGGAAAACATAAAAATTTATAACAGATGAGAGCGCAGAAACTGTGTCTGACAAAAGCATTCACACAAATGAGAGGTGAGAGGACCGTGGGCGTGGGCCGTTAAACTGAAATGGTTAAGAGGAGGGCAGGACTTGAAAAAATCTCTTGGCAACAGTCTCATCTCGTCTCAAGATTTTCTTATATAATAGAAAGATCTGCATATACATAATGAAATATCGGGGAGACAACTCTCATTAAGTATGGAATTGCACCCAAACTAGGTAAAAGATGACTCATGCACATAGTAATCCATTTCTGTGCAAGTACAGGAAAGGAAGACAAATGAGTCAGACAATGAAGTTAAAATAAAAAGAACAGTTTATTAAGATAGGAGGTTCAAACAAGGGAGGCAAGAATGGAGGAGGACAGAATTGGTTCTGAAAAAGTAGTGAAATTAAATTTGTATAGACTTCCCCACTGTTCTGACCCTGGGGAACACCTTCACTGAGCTGCACTGGCTGCTGTTACTCTCGTTGGAAAGGTCGTTACACAAGGCAAACTAAAACAAAGACTCTTTCTCAGTCTACCCTCTCTCACAACATTCACCCAAAAAAGCTATCATTCTTGTTCCTTTACTTCACCACACTCCTTCTCCTCCTCCTCTCTGGTCCCTCTCTGGGTGAGTCTAGTATCTTTGTTCTCATTGATTCAAGCCGACTGCTTATACCTCACCCATTGCACCTGTTGTCGGCCATTATTTCTATTGACAGTTTGCATCATCATGCATGGTAGTCGTAGCAGAGTCGCTACATTATAATGTAAAAATATGAAACCTTAAAAGAGATGAATATAATATATAGGCTTTATTTTTGTACCACTTTAAGAGGGCCAAAGCTGCATATTTTAGTCATGCATAATCTTTTTGTTTTTTTGGCAGTTTATGTCAGCTACTTGTCACTTCTCAGAGTAATGGATGACAGGTCAGGAATGTCTCAGCCAACCTTTAAACCATTATGCCTGATCTGCTGGAAGCCATTAACCAGACAACCAAGGCACTACATCCAGTTTTTGTATCATGTGGGTGTACATACATAAAACATCTTTTTGCCAACATAAAAAAATGCAATTTGCAGCAGTGTCCTGTTTCACTGATGGAATCAGAGCAATTTACTGAACTCCTATTGCAATAAGGGCATCTAGTGAGAAGTAAGCAGCTTTTCTTAACCATAAGCAGTGACATTCTATTAATCCCCAGAACACGAAAAAAGATATGTTTTGCAACTGCAAAAATTTGAAAACAATCTCAGATTAGTTAAAAGCTTTGAAAAGGAATACTTGGTGCTATTGTCTCCATTGTCAAAGTCTGACTAGTATAGAATAGAATAGTATAGAGGCTAAAGAAACATTCAGAATGTAGGTTCATACAACAACTTACTTCTGAGGAAAGCCCAGTGCTGTTGATGGACAGCTCTCACATTCTGAATGGACTCCAAGGCACTGTAAATTAACACATTATATTCAGAATGCATTTAGATTATAAAAAAACTCACATACATACAAGTACACACATTAAATTCGCAAGCTGTCACCACTCAATGTAAACCGTACTGAGACCTAACTAAGAACTTTGACTTAATATTACTGGCTCACTAGTACATATCTACAACCATAAACTTTGTTTATGCTGAGTATTTGCTGGTCCTTTAAATTAAAAACCACATGATATAAGCCACAGTGTAATTATTATCTAAAGTAGTGGAAGAAGTGATGCAAGAAGAAATGAAATCTTCAATTTTCCATACAAAGCTACATTCAACCTATTTTTTTAATCAATTTACCCAATATATCCCTCAGACTAAAGCTGCCACCATCAGCAATCTTTGCTGATATCATATCATATCTATGCTTGTTACAGTGCATTAACAGCTTCACCCTTTGAAACAGGAATATCAACTGTCCAGGTTTGTTATTCCAATAAGAGACCTGTAATGTAGCAACACTGCGCCATCGATGGCTGTGATCTCAGATAGGGGGAGTGTTGGCAGAATCTAAGGTAAAATATGATTTTCAGTTATAAGGAAAGCAGTATAGATTGATTGTAGCTGTATATCAGGGAAACAAATATCTTGTACAGAAATAAATATCTACAGTATTTACTTTCAAAGAATCTTTGTTGAAGTTAGATCTTTCCAAGTTTTATCATTCTATTTCAATTTATTTCTCAAACATCTCATTTCCTACAAAGGATTGTGATTAATGTAGTCAATATATTAAGCAGTAATTGACCTCTTTCATGATGACGCTGACATTCATCTTCAGATATCATTTCTGTTTTTGTGAAGGACTTTTATGGTACTTTGACATGTCCAATAGCAGTGCTAGTCAAGTGTAATTATTCTTGGTGAGAGTGAGGGAGCAGACATTTCTTTAGCCTTCCAACACTACCTGCAGCTGGTTCAGTGTAATAACAAGTTCAAAATGGCAACTACACCTTAATGTGTTTTGTGAGTTTTAAGTATACTTCTGGATCAAGTTAAATTTTAAATAAGAGTAGTAATGTGAGGAATTTGTTCAGTCTAGTTGTTTGAAACTCATTTTGAAAAACAAGTTGCAGGTAATTGATGCTAATGTTATTTGTCTGCTTTTTCAGTTACGCCAAAAGAAGCAGTCTTGATGAATTTCTTGAATACCAAGTACATTCCCATAAATGAGAACACTAGAGCTTACCTATCACAGGGTGAAGAAATATTAAGAAGATGAGGGACAGGATCACCCAAGAAAGTTTTGACAGTATGGCAAATACAGTGTGAGAGAGAATGAAGATCATAACCTCCCTACAGTAACAGAGAAAACATAACAAAATCAAATTATTAACAAATAATTTTTAACTAGAAAACTTCAGTACTTGGAGAACCATGCCACAGTACTGCACATGAAGGTTTGCTTCTTAGTCATATTCCAGTTTATAACAGCATGTAAGCAAAGTACAGAAATTATCTTAATCTAAACCAGCTATAAAAAGAGCCACCATTAAATAAACCTTGGACAGAGTAAATTATACATTTACTACTGAATTCATAGGAAATCTTCAAAATAGATTAGCAATCATTAGTGAAAATGCTGACATTTGCATAAATGGTTTGTCCTTCATTCATTTTTTAATTATATCTTCATATTTTAGAGAACAAAGGGCAGGGCTTTGAAAAAAAATATTAAACTACTTCTGAAAACAAATGGAGAGGCTATAGCTTATATTTAACACTCTAAAAGTAAAGGTGTGTTTCCAGATTAAAAATTAAACTTTGAGTCTGCTATGCCAACATCAGGCTGATGCCAGGGTTCAAACTGCATTACTAAAGAGATTCTGATGTCCAAACCTTTAGATTGAACTTCATGGTTTCAAAGACATAGACTCTAATGAGACTAGTTCACTTCAAAAGTAATAATATAAACAAACCTTTAAATGTACACAGAAAACTATGGCATTCATATTCATATATAAATGTACATCCTTACAACAGGAAATACTTAACAATGAGAAATTTCAGTCTTTCAGAAGTTGCAGATGAGTGTATTTGAACAGTACTGTCTTGTGTGCATGTCTTAAACAGATTCTGGGTTATAAAAATTTTGTGTTAACTATTCAACACTAACCTCTAATACTGCACAGATCTTTCCTTCTGCCAGTGACATCAACAGGTGAGTGAGGTGAGCAAAGCAATCTGGAGTGGCACACATTTTGCCCTAAAGAGATAAATAAAACCAAACACTACCAGACAGAATGGGACAAAAACAAAAAGTACTGAAATAGTAATATCCCAATGTATCATATTTTATACTTTTACAAATTAAGTGGTTATACGATGTCCCCAACCAAATTATTAAACATAAGGACAACTCCATCATGATTCTTTGCAGATGTTATATCTGTCCATATTTACCAAGTCACACTAGCTGAAATAAATCATTATCCACTGCAAAATACAGTCAAATGATACTTTTTAAAATGTATAAAATATTTTCCTCACCTCTGGATCATTAATTGCTGAATCAAATCCAGCAGATATCAGGACCAGTTCAGGATTAAACTATAAAAACCAAATACAAACAAAATAAAACATTCAGACAAAATTGTCAATTGATTTTTAAGTTCAGTTCATGCATATATTTTGCTGATCACTACTCTGTATTTCACCTACCTACCCAGTGTCATTCAGGAATTTCAATAATCAATGGTTAACATATTAAAAACTACTAAAAAACAAGTAGTAAATCAGATGTATTGCAAAGCAATATGATAGTCAATTTCTTGTTTCACCTCATTTCGAACAAGACTGCCGCATACTGTATAAATGCTAAACAGAAAGAAAGGAGCCAAAAGATTAATAGTTACTTTTTTACATTATTATTGGGGTGCAATGTAAAAAAATAGCAAAGGCTTGATGGAAATCACATAGGTTTAAATTCAAAAGGCAACTCATTCTGCCCTAAGCTTTTGGAGAAGTGGGCAATTAGTTGGAGGTGCCTGTCTCATTTGAAGTATGACACAATGTTTACTACAAAGTATAAAACTGT
>NW_024381264.1:0-22540 GCF_016835505.1 Polypterus senegalus | reverse complement strand
ATCATATTGTGCTTCTCAAGTCATGAATTTGTGCAACCCCAGGCATTAGGATTATTAGAAAAAGAAGATCAAAATAACCTGCAGGGCTTCTCACATACAGTAATCTCTATTAATCATTCTCACAAAAGTCTGCCTAACATGTCTCTTAAGCTTTTCTTTGCTGACCACCTTTAGACATAGAATGCTTTCAAACGCATCTCCCAGTAGGCATTATTTTGGCCTTGTAACATGTAAAGATTCTGCCTCATATTTTTTGACTGTTCAGGCATGAAGAGAGGACATTTCATAATAAGCTTGGGATTTAGCCTTTCTTTAACTTTCTGACCCAATTCTTAAAATGTTAACAACCAATGAAATTACATTTTCATTGTTTAATCTACTTATTTTTTCCTTGATATGTTTGTTTAGAAAAGAAAAAGTTATAAAATAAAAATATAAAAGCGGCTTGCATGAGATTTGTTTATATTGCTAAAGTGTAATCATTCATATTGAACTAATGGAATGTTGTTACTGTTATTTATTGTTATAGATTAGCAGCAGAGCAGAACTATCATAAATGCCTCTTTTATAGCTATGCAGTCTTTTCAAAGACCTTTGCATTTTTTTAAGTAACTTTAATAGACGAAAGTCCCCTTTATGCTGTTAGATGAGTCTTATCAAAGCAATCTTATCCAGTCTGTGGGAATGAATACTCACGAATGGTATATTTTATTAGTAGGAAAATGCAGATACCATTCTGACTACTAATAGTAAACACAAGCTTTATTCTTTATTCTACGTCTTTATTATAAAACTAATGGGGTACCCACTACTGCCTTAATGGCTTAGTTAAAGTAGTATCTAAAAAACTAAAAGATAGTCTTGTCAGTGTGAATAGGAGGAGTGATAGGGTGATGACTGTCAAGTTGGGCCTTGGCGTCAGGCAGACTGTGAGGAAGCAGAGAATTACATTTTCTGGGCACAGATGGATGAAGAGCTTAGCAATACATGAGGGAGAGAAGGTGATTGTTGGTGGTGATCTAAATGGGCATGTGGGAAAGAGTACAAAGATAACAGAGATGGTACATGGAGGGTATGGAGTAGGAGAGAGAAATGGGTAAGGGGAGAGAATAGCAGATTTTGCCATGGCATATGATTTGGTAATAGCACATTTTTGAAAAGAAAGTGAATCAGCTTGTGACTTACTGTTGTGGAGGAAGTGAAAGCAAAATAGACTTTATAATATGTAGAAGATCTCATTTGAAATAGAATAATAATTGTAAGGTCATCAGTGGTGAAATTCGACAGTATCATATAAATTGGTGGTGACTGGGTATCATATTCAGCAATAGAATAAAACCAGAGCAATCAGCATCATGGATAAAATCTTTGAAATAGAGGAAGGACTTAAAAACAGATTTAGGGAGAAAATTTTAAATAAAGTGCCGCCATTTGAGAGTATGGAGGAATATTGGGAGATGAATAGCAATGCTGTACTAAGAACAAGTGAAGAGGTATTGGGTAGGACAATAGGAAGCAGTCCAGCTGGGGACATGGTTGTGGAACATAGATTTGCAAGATGTGATAAAGGCTAAGAAGGAGGCAAAGAAGAGATGGTTATAACCTAGGAGGAAGCAAGATAGAAAAATGTAGACAAACAAGAAGGCAAAGAGCCTGAGCACAAGCATTGAGGAGATCTATAAAAATTGGAGACAAAAGTGAGACAATGAGAATGACTTTTAGAATAGTGAAGGCTAGGAACAAGGTTTTTTAGAGTTTTAGTCAGATAAAGCAAATGCAAGATGAGCAAGGTATGCTCTTGAGTGAGTATGATAGGATCAAGAATAGATTAATGAGGTACTTTGAGTAGGATTTGTGGATGAAGTCCCAAATGAAGGACTGGTGTCGAACAGGGAGAAAGTAAAGGAGGTGCTGAAAAGAATGAAATATGGAAAGGCAACAAGATTAGAAGAAATACCAGCAGAAGTGTGGAAGAGTTTAGGTGAAAAGGGAGTAGATGTGTTGTGGAATATAATGCAAAGGATCTATGAACAGGTGAGAATACCGGGGAAGTCAAGAAACAGTATGATTGTACTCATTTATAAGGAGAAGGTTGATATTCAAGATTGTAGAAACTTTACAGGGATAAAGATGATGTCACTCACAATGTAAAATTGGGAAAGAAGAGAGAGAATGCTTAAGGAAAAGACCACCATAGGAGGAGCAGTTTTGTTTTATGTCAGGGAGAGGAACAATAGGTCTTTGCATTAAGAGAGCTCATAGAGAAGCATTGAGGAAAACATTATTTCATATGTTGCTTATTGATTTTTAGAGGACTGATGATAGAGTGCCATGTCAAGAGGTATGGGGGTGCATAAAAGAGAAAGGAGTACCAGAGAAGTATGTGATAATTATCCAGGATATGTATGATGGTGTGAGGACTCAGGTTAAAAAGTAGTGATGGGGTTACAGATGAAATACCAGTTAGAGTAAGTCTGCACCAAAGATTTTCTTTAATTCCTTACCTTTGATTTTGTTATGGATCTGTTGAGTCATGGAATAGAAGACCAGTCCCCCTGGCTCATGCTTTGTTTTCTGAGGACATTGTGTTTTGTAGCACCAGAAAAGAGGAAGTGAAGAGGAACTTGGAAGAATGGAGAAGGACATTGGAAGATAGCGGATTTAAGATAAGATAAGATAAAAAGACAGAATATTTCATATGAGGTTTAATGGTGATCGGGATTCAGATGTTAGCCTGCAGGGAGAGCTATTGAAAAGACTGGATAAATTTAAATATCTAGGATCAGTTGTAGCCCAAGAGAGGAAAAAATGGAAAATTAGATCCAGAGATAGCCGAGTACATGTGGATGAAACAATTGGAAGAAGGTATCAGGAGTATTGAGTGATCAAAGAAATTTAGGCAGAGGTTAAAGGTAAGGTTTTTAGGACTGATTTTAGTGCTATGACAAGCAAAGATATATGGAGCTGAGACATGGGCAGTAAAATGAGTGCAGAGAAAACGTTAGATGTTGTAGAAATGAAATGCTGAGATACAGTGGAAACTCGGTTCACGACCATAATTCGTTCCAAAACTCTGGTCGTAAACCGATTAGGTCATGAACCAAAGCAATTTCCCCCATAGGATTGTATGTAAATACAATTAATCCATTCCAGACCGTACGAACTATATGTAAACATATTTTTTTTAAAGATTTTTAAGCACAAATATAGTTAATTACACCATAGAATGCACATCGTAATAGTAAACTAAATGTAAAAACATTGAATAACACTGAGAAAACCTTGAACAACAGAGAAAACTAACATTGCAACAGTTTGCGCTATAGCCTTACGACCCGATCGCTGTAAACACTTTTTTTTAATGAGTTTTAAGCACAGGGGAAAAAAAAGGAACATTTGAACAAATCCGAACTTTATTTAAAAACCAACCATAAGCAACCAAGAAATTAACATTGCAGGAGTTCACACTAAACGCCTTACGACCCGATTGCTGTAAACACTTTTTTTTTTTTAATGAGTTTTAAGCACAGGGAAAAAAAAAATTAGAAAAATCTGTAATTTAATAAACCAACAAGAAAAGTAACATTGCAACAAATCACGCTAACCACTTGCCGTAAACACTTTTTTTTTAATGAGTTTTAAGCACAGGGAAAAATAATGAACATTTGAAAAAGACAAAAGTAACATTGCAACAATTCACGCTACGAACCGAAAATGAACAATCCGTAATACAAAAACTAACCATAAACCACCAAGAAAACTAACCTTGCATGAGTCGAGTTCTGGCATGAAGTGAGGAGGAACTGGGTGGAGAGGAGGTTACAGTTTTGAGTGATGTTTTTCTTCAGGTGTTTTCTCTGTTGTGATTTCTTGGGTTTCTGTTTTTAGCTGTTTAGCTGGTGGATCAGACTTGGAGGGTGTGCTGGTGCATTGTCCATTAGAAGAAGGCCTTTTTAGGCAAGTTATTCTCTCGAGATTTCGCTTCACGGCGGGAGCGAAAGCCACTGCAGCCAATTCTTTCGCAGCTTCAGCGCCGAACTAGCAGTCTCTCCATGCCTTACCACACTATGAATGCCACTTCTCTAGCGAAACTTTTCAAACCATCCTCTACTGGCTTTAAATTCCTCACTTTCGCCACTGTAGAAGGATAGTTTTGCAGAACATCGCCACGCTTATCCCCTGCAAGTTGCTTCTCATTCAGCCACACTAGCAACAGTTTTTCCACCTCTTCCGCCTCTGCCTGGTTAATGCTGTAACTCCTTTTGCAACATCAGCTGCTTTAATAGATTCTTTCTGCTTTAGAAAGCTCATACTTTTCAATAATTTCTTTTTTACTTCAATTTCAGTTTTCTTCAAAACTTTCTTCTCACCAGTCTTCACGTGCTTAGAAGCCATGGTTAACTGCAAAAGCACATGAAATACTGTAGAGCACAAAGAGTTCACAGGTAAACCATGCACGTCTGACTGAGAACAATGAACAAGGAGTGGCTGAACACATGCTTAAATACAGTAATCGGCGCGTACGAACCGAAAAGGAAATGGAATAGTGCACAAAGAGTTCACAGTGAAAGCATGCACGCACGCAAGCACGCATGTCTGACCGAGAACAATGCAACACGTGCGGAAATCATCGGCGCGCACAAACCGAAAGGAAAACTGGCTTGTTCGTATACCGAGTGTGTGGTCGTGAACCGAGGCAAAAGTTTGGCAAACTTTTTGGTCGTAAACCGAGGTTCCACTGTATATGTGTAGAATTACAAAAAAGAACAAAATAAGAAATGAGACAATCAGAAGCACAACAATTGTGGGAGAGATGTCTAAGAAAATACAGGAAAGCAGATTGAAGTGGTATGGACTTGTAATTAGGAGAGACAATTAATAAGTGGGCAAAAAGATGATGGGAATGGAAGTACGGGGAAGAGAAAGTGAGGCAGACCAAAGTGGAGGTATATGGAAAAAGTAAAAGAAGATTTGAAGGAAAAGTGTCTGACTGGGAGGTGGTGAAGGACTTTACAGAGATTGTTAGGGGCAGGGTTTTGTAGTTTGCGACGTCCTGGAACAGGTTAAAAAGTCATCTATTAGATCACTTTGCATAGAGAGAGAGAGAGAGATGTCTGTCCTCAAGTTTACTTTTGTTTTTCGGTTTTGGACTTTTGCCTATTTTGACTACGTTCATTTCTTTATCTGCCTCTCAAACGTTCTGTGCTCTTACCTGCAGTGAAATACAATCTTTATGGCCTTAATTGGGCATTGGCTTTTATAGTTTCTCAACTTCAAAATACTCAGAAATATTCTTTAAGGAATAGTATAACCAAGACCAATCCAATAATGTAAAGGAAAAATCTAAAAATAGTACCAAAAAAACCCAAACAAATCCAAACAATATTTATAAACCCATGATCATAGCTCTACAACACTTAACTCTCTGAAGGACTTTGGCCTTCAGCCAGAAACAATTGGCCAAAGTGGTCCTTCAGCAGTGATGGAGTAATCTTCTCTTTGGGCAAGAATGCAAAGGATATAGTAATGAAACACACATACACAATGCATAAATAATAAATAGTATTTAAACAAAACAATATTAAGAACAAAAATTACAAGATAACAAAAACCATGTAAAATAGTAATTCATAACAGAAATCCTCCCAAAATGGAAAACATACTCAAGCCAGGGATCAGACCATAGTTTGACCCTTACCTATTTATCCTTATAAATTCTGATCTATTAGACTAATATCCATCCATCCATCCTTTAACCAACCTACTATATCCTAACTACAGGGTCACAGGGATTAGAATAATAATTGAATATATTACAATAGTTATGGGTAGATGGCAGTGAAGGAGAACAAACCAACAGGAAAACAAACAGGAATACAGCTATTAGAGAAAATAAACTATAGGGCCCATGGTCTTTAGTTGTTCCAGAACACTAAGACTTATTGGTTTAGGCCCAATAATATATTATGTTGTCCAGGGGCCTCATGTATAAATGGAGCATATGGATAAAAATGTGTGCGCCCATTTCCACGCTTATATCAAGATTTATAAAGATTAAACTTGTAAAGCCACTCACATTTCCACGGTAGTCTCAGACTATGCATACACACGTTTCTGCTCGGTTTAGCCAACAAGCAGGACATAGCTTCAAAGCAGTGCTACTGTTTTTATGTGGTTTTCCCTTTAATGACACAGGATTTATCAAATACTCCAAAATTGATTGAATATTGTTTACAAATTTAAGACACTTGATTGTAATCAATCTGTAACAATATAATGGTGCACAGAATGGCCTAACTGTTTCAACTACAATTGATGCTTTAGCAACGTTAGAAGAAATCACAAATGGAAGAATTAATTGAGAGCACAGATTATACATTATACTGATTTCTTGCCCCATGATGATGACTGGTGTCTAAGTTGATTTATCCTCATGGAGCTGTCTACTGTTTGATGAATTGCTAACCTCATTTAAATAACATATACTGTTAATAATTAAACATGTTGGCCCACATTGGCATCACATCTTGGGTATCCCTTGGTTGGAGTTTGGATGTTTTCCTGATGGGATTCCTCCATGTGCTTCAGTTCCCTTCCAAAGGCATGCAGGTTAGGGGATTTGGTGATGCTTAAAGTGCTCATATTCACCCTATGATTAACTGGCTCCCCATCCAGGTATTGTTCCCGCCTTGCACACGATGCTTACTGGGACTGGTGCGACCTTAAATAGATGGATGGATGGATCAATTAAAAACATGTATGACAAAGATTTGTTAATGTTACTTAAAAGTTTTAAAGAATCTGCGTTCTAAGCTTACAACTGGTTTTATATTTATTACAGTTGTTTATTGTGTGACAGTTGGTTACTTTGAGAAAGAAAACAGAAGGACAGGAATTGGAGATTGATACGTTTGACAAAGACAGTACTGCTGCAATAAATTATCCCATCCATCAAGCTTTGTTCGCAAGACAGGAACAGTCCCTGGATGGGGCACCAGCTCCTTGCTAATGCTGTGCCACTGTGTCCCCACATGCTCAATACATGCTTTAATGCATTTCATCATGAAAATTAGTATTCTGAAATGTTCGGAAAGCTGTAATATCATTCTGTGTGGTGATCACCGCTTGTACGCTCCTGTCAACACAAGAGAAAGCCCATTTAAGAAGCGTAGCGATTAATGACTGGTTCGGGGAACACTTAGAAGACAAATTATTTAATTTGCTACTTTAGTTACGATGGGGTTTGAGAAACTAGTAAATTAAACATTGATTTTAATACAAAGCTTACACTGTTCTACTTTAATGATGAGAAAAACTGATATTAAAGTGGAAATTTCAAGATCAAAATCGACATTTTTATTTTAATCTCAACATAGGCCTTTTTTTCAGACATTGGGCTGTGATTCACTTCGAGTTTGTAATCTGACCACATCCTTTTTAATATCGAGCACTGTGTAACTTTCTGAACTTGAATTGTTGAGCACCTCCACCAAGCTGTACCACTCCATCAATTTCCTTTTATTACTTATACCACTACTTAAGCTATCAAATAGTACATTTTTTCTTGCCTACTCTTCACTGAGCAGGAGCTCCATCTCACATTCGCTGAAATTCATTTTTACACATGCTTTTGACATTGTCTTTTAAGAAAACACTGAATGGAAGGGTCTATTTATATTGATTTACATATTCAAATAGGCGTGATTCTGGTAGGAGTTGGGGTGGGGCTATGGGGTGCATGTACATTAAAATTCATGTTGATTGGAATTTATAAAGGAAAGAGTGCAGAACTTTGCTTACTCAAGTTTTATGAATCTGAATTTTTTTGTGCAAATACACATTTCTAATTTTGTCCATATGCCATGTTTTAGTATGAATTCTATGCAAGACATTATACAGGAGGCCCCAGGTCACTATCATACAGTCCTGATGATGCCAAAGTCTATATATACATTTTTTTGTTCAAACTGTTGATGTGTTCCATAGGACTGCAGGGAATCTTTTATAATAGTGTAGTGCTATAATTTCCTAGCTTCTTCTTGTATGTGTAAATACTATTTTCATTTTTAAGTTGTGCAACTGCATTTTAGTGTGATACAAGTCTGAAATTTTACTTTCTGTAAGTGCTCTGTGTATATGTGGATATGTAAATAAAGACTGAATACTTAACACATTAAAGATAATGTTATAGGTATCAATTTTTAGTAGTTTTTTTATTTGTAATTTTCAGATAGTAATTGTATAGTTAACTTATAACATTATATTCATTGATCCAACCAGCTGTACAAAGTTTTTCAAAACCTATTCATGGTGTAGGTGAGCCAGGACATATCTATGTAACATCAAGTGTAACATACTAACCATTGCAGGATGCATTTTGTCATATCCCACACAGACTCAAATTGTGCAACTTAGCATTAACCTAATCTGCACATCTACCATTTTCTTCTCATCTTGTCTGAAATTTGTTGCCTTTGCTATCTCTAAACTCTATGTAAGGTGTCTCCTAAATTATATTTTCTCTAAGATGTTCAGCAGCAGTTTGTAAGTGTCACGCAGCCGCAGCCCCTACAGCCCCACACCTTGTTTGTCGTTCTTGTGTTGGTGATATGCTCTGTGTTCCATGAGGGAGTCCCCAAGTGGACTATGCACCACTATATGGACAAAACAAGCTCATATGTAACTCACATCCATTCATAATTAAATAAAATTACAGGGAACATTACTTCTAGGCCCTTGCTTTTTCTTTTTGTCTGGCAGTGTGACCTCCCACTTCCTTCCAAATTACCATCGCTATATCCTCTAAAATTCAAAATTATCAGCAAACTCTGTTTAAATTTGTGCACAATCTATATGTTATCTCTTGTAAGTATTATACCATTCATCTGGCAACTAATCCTATCTATCTTCTGTGTTCCCTGGCACATTTTCACACATAGTTTGTGATTGTTTTCCTGTTGGTGCCTCTGTTGCCTCTGACTTTTTACTTTTCATTTTTTCTACCAGTACTCCTTTTTGCCTCTGGTCCTGGGATGGGGACAGTGATGTGTTTTTCTTAATTCATCTTCATTGTAATTTTCAAAAATGCTGATTTAAACATTCCTGTTTAAGTTTCATGTTTAATAAAAAAAAACTTGCCTGAAGATCTATAGGTCGTGGAGGATCCCTGGGTACTTGGACAAAAGCTTTATAGACATTGATTGGGCCAGAATTTACACTCACTTTCATTAAGATGTTAGATAGTAAATTTAACCACTGCAACACTGCGCCACCAACAGTATTTTTCATATTATATAAAATTTCTGTGCACTGGTATACTTTCAGAGTATGTTTAACTGTAGAGTCTGTTACTTATCTTTTAAATGGGTAGCTTGATGTTATTAAATCCTAATGCCAAAAATCTACCAAAAAAAGAATACAATTATTTAGATACGTAAGCATAATACAGTAATATAAAAGTTGTCTGACGATATAATACATTTACATGTTTTCTTATTCGATCTCAAATCTTTAAAATACAGCATCAGTTTTACAAGTGCTTTAGCATTGTGAAATTGTCCAATATTGAAATTTAATGAATTCATTATAATAATTAATAACAGGGTCATTGTCTACTCAACAGGTATAAAACCTTGGCAGCTCAATTTTAAACCACTAAGAATAAATTAGTTCTTCCTGAATACATTAACATTAACTGCTAATAAAAACAAATGTTAATATAAAGTAAAAATATTATATTACTATGGACACATGAGACCAGCTGCATAATTCTACAAAAAAAATCCTGTGGGTGAAAAATTGCTTATTATGTAACAACAAAGCTGCATAATATTCATCATTCATTTCAGAGAAAATGGCTTTGGTTATGATGAAAGTTTAAGCCTCATTTTTCACAGTTATATTAAACAAGTGATTGTTAACACTTCTAAAAACTGTTCATGAATTTGAAAAGGCTCATTCGGTTTTCATATTTCCAGTGTGATTTATGAAAGTCAGGGAGGTAAAGCTTACCAAAAAGTAATCATTGAAAGTGGAGTAGTTCCTCAATTCATTTCAAATTGGATTGTTAATGAGGCTAAGGTTTAATAATTAGATCAAGAAAAATGTCTATGTTTGGCCAAGACTAGTTTCTTATATTAGGCAGTGAAAAAAAAATTATAATGATTAACATATAGCTGCACTTCGATTTAAAATTTCTTTTGTGTGCATATATGCCCCTTTTTTGTTAAGTAAGTATATATATATATATATATATACTATATATAGACTCCAGACACCAGATAAAAGTCCAATAGCTGACTTTATTAATCTTCCACAGTGCACAAAGCACCCTCTCCTCCACTATACTCATAAATCACAATACAATAATAACAAAACCAATCCACCACTCCCAGACGCATTGCCACCCTTCCACCCAGCTCAGCTCACCGTCTGGGAGCTCCCACAGTCCTTTTATACACCCTGACCCGGAAGTGTTCCCAATCCCCAGTCCATGTGATTCTCTATCACTTCCGGGTCAGGTACAAGTCCTTTACTTCACCCCGGAAGCACGTCACTTCTGTCGCTCTTCCTATGATGCAGTTCCGGGTTATAGGGCACAAATAATTCTTCGGTCCTCCCTGCAGCTCCCTCTTGCGGTCCCTGTGGAATCCAGCAGGGTCGTGTATAAAAACTACATAGTCCATGATTCCCTGCTGGTCTTCGGGGCACCTCCATACTGCAGGGAGGGCTCCATCTGGTGGCCTGGGGGTACTCCTGCCCCAGTGAAAAACCCTGGTTTGGAGCATCCTGTTCTGCAAGGAACATCTTCCCCCAAGGTGATCCAAAGGTCGGACCTTAGCGATGAAGCTAACACTCCCGTGCAAACCTAGGAGGAACAGTGTAAGAATAAATATTTTTATCTCCTGCCCTCCTAGGACAACCTCTCCACTCGTGGCCCGGCCTGCGGCATTCGTAGCACAGCCGTGGTCCCCTTGGTAGTCTCTCTCGGCGAGACTTCAAGCACCTGGCTACTTCAGGCTCCGCCCCTTTTTCCACTGAGGAGAATTCCCTGGCCGCCTTTATGTTTTTATGGCCCTTTTCCAACTTGTCAGGAGACCCCTGTTTTACTTTAGTGATCTCCTGTTTCATCTGGGGCTTGTCCACTGTCTGAGTCTCTCTATGAGATAAAGAGAGACCCATTACTGTCTGCACCCCTTTAGATTTATATATGACCGGTGATGGCGTCTTTAGGGCCACCTCGCTCCGAGAATCAGCACTGTCCAGCTGCTCCGGATTGATCGGCCCTTCCCCCGTCCACTCGGTCAACGATCCGGCCTCTCTTGTAGGGTATGCATTTGTCTGGCACCTGCTATTGATTATACACGGGCCCTTTTCACTCTGCGTCCCTATTTCTTTATATACGGTACGGGTCTCGCTGACCTGTACTGCCACATCATGTATTATGGGAGGCTCCCTACCAAATCGCCTCAGGTACTCCTCGATCTTCTTTAACGGCGCTTTGGCTGCTGCTCCCAACACTCCGACGATCCTCTCAGTGTTCGCCAGGACCTGCAAGAAACTACTTACGGGCTTGATTAACTTCTTGAGTTCCCGCAAGTCCAAAGAGTTAATTAATTCGACCGGCAGTAGGCTTACTTCCTCCTTCTGCCTACTTATCAGTCGGGAGCCAATAAGCACGTCCTCTGTCGGCTCTGAAGGGTCTTGTAGTTTATTTTATTCGAGGGCCGGGTTGCCTCCTTCGCAGACTGCGGTTTGTCTTAATTAATTTTCTGACATCCCGATCAGCCATTTCCTGGCCCTTCTTACGTTCTTTCGGGTTGAGCGGTGCTTGCCTCCCCTTTCTCCTTCGGAATGTCCAAGTCCGTATCTTTGGGTTTGAAGGCGCAAACAGGGGACGCAGACCTCCTCCTTCCCAGAAAGCACCGGGGTTGCTGACGTGTCCCTCGCCGGCTGCCGACATGCGGAAGTCTTCTCCCATGTGTTCTGGCTCAAACAGGAGCGTGCCATCATCTTCGGAACAGTCTCCTTTCTTCTGCGAAGCCTCCAGGTGATCATCTCCGAGGTACATGCACGGGACAAAGTGTTTTATTTTAAATGGATTATCAATTAAATTCCTGGCACGTACCTCAGAGAGATTGTTGGTCCCTGGAGGTTTTTCCGGACTTGTAAGGCCTCTCCGTGACTCCTCCCGAGCATTGGCCATTGCAAGCATGGCTGTCCAGCTGGCGTTGTCGCTCTGCTTGCCCTTCTTTCTTCCCATTCCGGACTTGGTGAAGGTAGGTTCTGGCGTTGTTGTGGTGAGTCTGTATGCCATCTCCTCAGGGTTCTCTGACCACAGAAAATTTATGTACAGGTCCTCTGCAATAGATGCTGGAGTATCCTGCCGGCTACGCCACTGTGACAGATAGGGGGCGGTATCGCTCCCTTGAACCCCTGTCCAAGACTCCAGACACCAGATAAAAGTCCAATAGTTGACTTTATTAATCTTCCACAGTTCACCAAGCACCCTCTCCTCCACTATACTCATAAATCACAATACAATAATAAACCAATCCAACACTCCCAGACGCGTGCCACCCTTCCACCCAGCTCAGCTCGCTGTCTGGGAGCTCCCACAGTCCTTTTATACACCCTAACCCAAAAGTGTTCCGAATCCCCAGTCCATGTGATTCTTTATCACTTCCGGGTCAGGTACAAGTCTTTTTCTTCACCCCGGAAGCACGTCATTTCTGTAGTCGCTCTTCCTATGACGCACTTCCGGGTTATAGGGCACAAATGATTCTTTGGTCCTCCCTGCATCTCCCTCTTGCCCCTGTGGTATACAGCAGGGTCGTGTATAAAGACTACATACAGTGGTGTGAAAAACTATTTGCTCCCTTCCTGATTTCTTATTCTTTTGCATGTTTGTCACACAAAATGTTTCTGATCATCAAACACATTTAACCATTAGTCAAATATAACCCAAGTAAACACAAAAAAAAAATCCAAACCTACATGGCCCTGTGTGAAAAAGTAATTGCCCCCTTGTTAAAAAATAACCTAAGTGTGGTGTATCACACCTGAGTTCAATTTCCGTAGCCACCCCCAGGCCTGATTACTGTCACACCTGTTTCAATCAAGAAATCACTTAAATAGGAGCTGCCTGACACAGAGAAGTAGACCAAAAGCACCTCAAAAGCTAGACATCATGCCAAGATCCAAAGAAATTCAGGAACAAATGAGAACAGAAGTAATTGAGATCTATCAGTCTGGTAAAGGTTATAAAGCCATTTCTAAAGCTTTGGGACTCCAGCGAACCACAGTGAGAGCCATTATCCACAAATGGCAAAAACATGGAACAGTGGTGAACCTTCCCAGGAGTGGCCAGCCGACCAAAATTACCCCAAGAGCGCAGAGACGACTCATCTGAGAGGTCACAAAAGACCCCAGGACAACGTCTAAAGAACTGCAGGCCTTACTTGCCTCAATTAAGGTCAGTGTTCACGAATCCACCATAAGAAAGAGACTGGGCAAAAACGGCCTGCATGGCAGATTTCCAAGACACAAACCACTGTTAAGCAAAAGAACATTAGGGCTCGTCTCAATTTTGCTAAGAAACATCTCAATGATTGCCAAGACTTGTGGCTGTACCTTGCAAGTACAGTATGAATAAAAGAGTAATTCCTTAGATATTGTGTCCCCCGGAGAATACACTATCCTTGGCAAAGCATCAATGTACCACAGCACATGGCTAAGTATACCCAAAACTCAGCTTTGCAAGCCTAAATTAGACATACTTATGTAGAAACTGTTTCCAAAATGTATGTTCATCCTGGAGTGCAGAACAAAATATCAACACCCACAGTGACAACTCTGTATCTTCAACAGTGTTCACCTGTCTGCTTCTGTTTTCATTTCTGCTGTTCTGCTACCTGCTTTTAGGGCCACTCTAAGATGCAGCTCTCAAAAAAAAATTTAATTGAGCACCCTTTACTCCAATGGGGAATTTTGGTTTTTGGACATAGAAGCAGAAGACAACATTTAACAGAGTTTGTCTTAGGTGCCACATAGACAAACCTCACTGAATATGTAAAAGTAATGCGTTCTTCTAGCTGAAATAAAGGAGTAAAGAATTACTAATCTTCAGCACACAAGTCCAGCATTGTGAAAGAGAAAAAGAGAGAAAGAGGAGATGAGAAATTGTGTGCTACATGAGAAGTGGGTAAGTAGGCGAGACATCTCATTTTCACACACATGCGTTTGAGGGTCAAATGAGATGAGTCACCTGCCTTATGGAGGTTCTACCCTGAGACTGGACTACTCTCTAGAGCCTGTAAAATCACAGCCAACAGCTAGAAATTTGTTTTATTAATATATGGCACAATCAAGTGCTTGTTATTTTCAATTTCTTTACTTTTTGAGTAGACGGGGTGGCCCGGCTGGCATCCCAACATTTTTTCTTGACTTCTGTCATTCCTAACATTATCAAATTGAAAGGGTCAGAAGAAAAGCAGGTTTTCTTCACCTTTTGTTTTTTTACTTTTAACATAAACACACCATTGCTTGTCTGTTTAAGCAATTTTCTATATGTGAAGAAGAGCCACAAAGTCGCCCTCTATTGTAATGATATGTAGTTTATTTTATTCTGCATTTTTCTTATAGACATTTTGTTAATCTACATTTCATTGTTCACTGCTTCTTTGTAAGTCTTTTACTGCTGTTTACTTATCCATTCCTAAGAAAATAGACAAAAATAAGGATTCTGCCAAATGTAGAAATGTTAATTGACCTTCAAGCGTAAGGAATTTTTAATACAGATGCACTATGAATAAGTACTTCATAAAGGTATAATTTGTCAAACAACACTTTAACCTGAGAAGTCAAGAATTTCATTCAGTAAAATAAGCAATGGAAGAACCTTTGTAAGTACATAAACTTCTTCCACACCTGAAATTCCAGTTATGACTGAAACAGATATTTTATTCAACTCTTATCATGATTGTGACAATATAACATTAGATGTACCATTGTCCAGCTGACTGAATCATTTGAATAACTCAGCCTGAATGATTTTCTTCCATCATTTTTCCACACTTTCTAGAAGCATACAGAATGTCAACTGTCAACAATCATTCATTGTTTATTATTTCTTATTGATAAATTACGAAGTGGATTCAACCGATGATTTAGCAATCAGATTTATTTTACATTTTTTGTTATTAATAATTCATAAGGCGTCTCAGATATAAAAGGACACTACCCACAGTCGTAAACATTATGTGATCATATGAGATTTAAAAAAGACACACTGTCGACATGAATAAAATTAGCTTTATTTTGGAAAACTACATACTTTTATATTTATAAATTATTTGCATTGTTTTAATACAGTAATATTTACCTTTAGTGATGACAATATTAAAACACAAATTCAGTATTTTATTATACAGCCCAAAAATCAGTATACAAACGACATTTTTGCATTTTCTACAACTAAGACACTTACGTAAAGTATGTACTGATAATAAGAGTAGCCGAAGTTTATTGACTTGCTTTGTTTTAAAAATCCATCCATCTACCATTCCACCATTAGGCTGACTTTGTCTAATTTCAATTCGAGGTGCTGAAGCCACTGTCAGCAACACTGGGAACAAGGCAGGAACCAACCCAAGATGGTGTGTCAGTCCATATCAGGATATACTCACGTAAGCCCACACTCACTTTAAATTGCCAGAGAACCTGCGTACACATCTTTGGGATGTTGGAGTAACACTGATTTATGCAAGAAAAAGTCACACAGGAACTTTGAAAGTTTGTCCTTAACATCTATAGTCACATTGCTTCACAGTGTGTTTTTGGCAATACTGCTTGCTTTTCATCATTAGTATAAGATCCCACTGCATTCTGTAACATAATTCAGGTCTCCATCTCTAGCATTATCATAAAGTTCAGTGGTAAAGCGAAACCTTGACCATAATACCTTTACTATATCCATTTGCATGGCTGACTATTCTTTATATATTGCCATCATAACAGACACAATAGTCCTCCAAGGAAAGCACTGCTTAACTCAAAACCTTTCATGGCAACTCTTTCAGACTCCTTTAAATTTACATATCCTATTACAGTATACAGTTTTTTCCTTGCCTGATGGTTTTCCTGTATTTTCCTTATAATAATTTTAGGTAATAGGACCAGCTGCTTTCAACAATTTTAATATAATTTAACTCACTGTTTAACTTATCTTTATCTTCTTAAAAGCATCCTTTAAAACCTTCACTTTTAGACTCTTTTGTTTTCTTACACACACCATGGACAGGATTGCCTGGGTCATTGACAGTCACAGTTACATAAGTAACCAGAAGAAAAGTTCTACCCACATGAGGCGAATATGCAAACTCTACACAGAGTGATTCACAACTACTGTTAAGTCTCTGGAAGCAGCAGCAGCAGCACTAATCACTGTATCCTTCTGACACCATGGGCTATTGTGAGTTGTTACATATTTTCTCTTATACAGAAGACTAATCAATCAATGAAAAATAATTAATACAATCAACGAAAAAGAGGGTTGTACTTGATGATTAAAATAGGATTACAACACACTAGAAGTTTTATTTTTTATTGAAATATGCTCTATGAATTGTTATGTAAAATCAACATTGGTTGATTTTTACATGTAAAATTTAGATAATTTAGTTTTTCATTAAGTTTACTGCTGCTTTGTTACTCTCCTTCAACAATTACTATTTTTGCCATAAATTTCTTTTTTCAAATAATAAAATGGTTTCATTAACCTCTAAAACACATGACTTGGAAAGAAAACTATGTCAGAATACACCTGACTATATTGCATGAAAAAAGTTCAGTTAAAAAAGACATTTCAGGTTCAGTTTAAGTCTTAAAACATGCTCAAGTTGTGAATTTCATATTTTTCTTTGTTTAATTTCTCAGCTAATTTCAAAAACACCTATGGTCAAAATGCCATTCCTAACCTCATTTTCTTTTCACAGCAGGAATTCACAAATATATCAGTAAATCCTCTAACATCCCTCATCCTAAATGACTGCTCAGCTCCTGCACTTTTTTAAAATTAAATAAAGCTTTATTGACTGAAGGCTGATTGAAATCCAATTTTAAAATCAAATATTTAGACTTGAAGAAAACAATCTAGACTTTTTGAAGTTAAATGGCTATAGTTATTAAAATCACAATGAAATAATATCCTCCTGAAAACTGCTTCAATGCATTTTACTAGAAATGTCGTTCTGAATTATAAATTATTATATACACTTAGAGTACTGTACTTAAAAAATTCAAAAGTTGTGTACCGTATTACCTTACAGAAAAAATATATGTGGAAATAATTCAGATTCATTTATTCCATATCTAGTAATTTCTTTTTTGCAAATGTCCCCAATGCTGCTTTAAAATATATTTTAATACAAATATTGGTTAAAGTAAAAGAGTGTTGAGGCATTCAAATTTTGCTGACTGCTGCTGTTTACCAAGACAAGCAACTAAAACTGCATACTGTATCTTATCAGTAATCCCCAAAAGCCATATTTTTGTAATATATAAATAAACTATTGTTAGAACAAAGCCAGTTTTTACTCTGTACTGTGCATCAATGATTCAGACAGCTTTTCACTTCATTTTTGTGTTCCTTTTGTTGATAAATACAGAGTATAAAAGCAACCAGTTGGCTCCTGGAGCCCAGTAGTGATGCCAGTATGGTGCAGATTAGTGAGATAAATTGGGAGCAATTAAGTGATCATCTCGCAATGAACAGCACCTGGGGTGTTAATTTAGTTGGCAGATTAATTTTATTCGTGAGGTCACAAGGTTCTGGGTTCTTTTATCTACTGTTACCATATTAATCTTGTTTATTGTCACTTACAGTACTGTATATTGATTAAATGAAAGTTCTAAGGACTGATGTTTTCTTAGGCAGATGATGAGTTTTTTTTGAAAAGGTAAACAAATTAATATCCTTTTTTTGTAAGATTATTGATGGCTGGATCAAGAGAAAAAACAATACATTATCATTCACCCTTGAGTGTTTAAGACTTTGATGTCAGTCCCAGGACTCCCAAACCTATAGGAGAATGGGTTCAGAAACTGAATGGCTCCTGAGCCAGCAACCAGGAAACATTAATTGACAGTTCTGCATTCATCATAGTAGGAAACACAACACATCTTTAATAATGGATAAACCTAATTGGTAGTAATACAATATAGGGAAGGAAAAGAAATATTATTAATACTGTGATTGGGTGATTACACTGCATGAAAAAAATTTATATTTATACATCTTTATTTTGTGCAAAGTTTTTTTTTTCTGTGGCATTATTCATCTGACATTTTATCATTACTGATAGTGATAGCCTAATAAATTGTGAATTGCAACATCTCTCCCTTGCTTCTTTACATGGTGATTACTACATGGCCTATTCTTCACTGTCCATCCATCAGTGCTGCTGCAGTTGCTATGATTTTCCACAGCTCTTTTCTTTGCCACATCAACTGCCCATACATTTACACCATCTCTGATTATTTGGGATAAGAGGTAACACCAACTGCACTCACTTTCACCAACTCTGGGAGTTGATCCAAAGCAGGATCCTTTCTAGGCCCTAGTCTCGTAAGTTCTGCTTTTAAGCCCTTGATCCTCTCTTTTTCTCTCTCATTATAAAACATATATATATATATATATATATATACAGGACTTCTCAAGATGATTTTGACCCTTCTGACAGTATTTCTCTCCCAGTTCCATTAGGCCCTCCCAGAATTTTCATGACAAAAACAGCACAGGGATGTAACCCACATAACTGATTAAAAGAAAAGTCTATAGCAAGGATGGCCACCCACTGACACATTTGGTAGCATTGCTGTACCTTACCACTTGACCATGGGAATAATGTTTTATTCTGAGATGGGATACACTATTTGTTTAGTTTGTTATCTTCATGGTTTCTCTTTACATTATTTTACACTCTGTCATTAGAACACACTGTTATGTCAGCCAAACTATTTGAGTGCATGCCCTGAAATGGCTTGGCATTCTTGCCTTGCTCATGCTGCTGCTAGAATATGCCCTGGGTTTTCAGGCCTAAAATGGATTAAACAAATGTGAAAAATAATCGGTACATTGAAAATAGTTTACACTTAAATTCTGAACTGTGCTATTGACAAACTGCATTGTTTTTATTTCATGTTCAAAAGGCACTTAAAGACAAAAAAAATCTTTAGCCATTTCAGCAGTTGGCTTGGTAAATAGCACATATCAACAGAATAAAATGAAAATAGTTCACTTTGCAGCAGTGCTTTGTAATGTTAGGGTAACACTAAGTAAAATGCAATCTTATCTTCACATTTACTGCTTCTGCCTTATCTTTAACTTTGACTTTAAATGGGAGACACAATGAGAAAAGTTCTTGGACACAACAAAAAGCGAGTTTAAGGAAATCTGAAGAATCTTTAAAGGTTTTAGGTGTTGTGAGTGTATGTGAGGTGCTATGCTGCTGTAGCAGAAACTGTATTACTTCAGGATTGGCTAAAAAAGGCGTGTTGCAGCGTATGAATTTCATGAGTGAATCTGGTGAATTGATCTTTTGTTTCTGATAGTTTGAAACTGCAGCAGCCACCTTCTTAGTAATTAAGGATAGTAATATTCCCTTTGTTTCCTTGCTGAGTGGGAGAAATGATCATGGTGCAGTTTCATATTCTTGTTCATCCATAACTGTGTCATTTGATCAACAGTCTTTTAATTTGAACAAAACAATCATGCAAAATCTCTGCTCTTAAACTTTCTCAATGTGTATTCATTTACTTTTTTTTGATTTTGGAAGAGCTTTTTGCCTTTAGGTTTCTTGATCTATAACAATGAGCAAAGAAGGAGATATATGAGTCTGGTAAAATCAATGTCCCAATCCTTCTGAGACTAAATGGACAATGAAGGAATAATTTAAACACATCATTTGGCTGATTAACAATACTAGATTAAGAATACACCTGTGGATTTAGTGTTGGTGTTTTAAATTTTCCTCACCAACACTGTAGTGAAAGACTTTTTGATCTAATACATGGATACATGAATTGTCATGCCACCATCATAAATGGGGATCTCATGATGACAACACACACAAAAAATGAAATTTGTGACTAGCAACAGGTGTTGTTGCTATCAAAACCTACCTGGCCATGGCAAAAAGAAGAATGAGAAAATAGCAGCGTGCACGATGACGTTGCTCTTATCATAATAACATTTTTCAAAATTCCCCAAGAAATACGCTATAACAGCTTGCACAGTACAGAAATTAAGTACTAGAAAGGAAAGAACCAAAACTAAAAAAGAAGTAGAATTTATTAAAAGGTGAGATTCAATTTTTAAGTGCAGCTAGGTACAGGACTGTTTACAAATTCCATGTTTTTCTTTCCAGTTATATACAAATCACTGCTCCACCATTTAAAACAAAGGGGTAAGCTGTGTGTCTGAAGTTATGATATAGGTGCAGGATTGGACATTGGAGCTATAGTAGTAACCATATCAAGGGAAAATAAAGCTAACAAGAAGCAAAGGAAGAATAACAGACCAGACAACTTGACTAATGATTGATGGAAACCAAAGCGAAAATGACATCTCCATTCAGATAGCATGTCTCCTAAAACCAAAGTCATGAATCAAAATTTGGTACTGAAATGTGTCTCTCTTCAAGACAGGAAAGCTAGCATAGGTAGTGAATGAAATAAACAACTAAAACATGAGATTTATGAAGCTACCAGAATACAGATTGATTAGAAATGGAAAACCTGAATTGAACTCGGGAGAATTTATCATATGGCCAGAAAGGCAAGACCATGTAACTCTAAGAAGGCTTTGTTCTCATAATTAGCAAGAAAATAGTTCACACACTGCCACAATAGAAACCAATGAATGTGATGTCTATAAGAATGAATTCCATGTTTACCAGGTTTTCTTAGATGAAGACAGAAGGTGCAGAAGATCAGGAAAAAGACATCTTTTATGAAAACCTAGAAACCATTTTAGAAAACATACCTAAACATGAATTTCTTCTTCTAAGCAGGGATTTTAATGCCTGAGTGTGCATCAAAAATTAAAAAAGGGAAAGAAATTTTAAAAAACACCGCTTGGGCATTGTGAAAGATAATGAAGAAAAGTTAGTCAACATCTATGAAGCAAAAAATATAATCATAGGTGGCACCCTTTCTGAACATAAAGATATCCAAAGATTGACATTACCAGGTGTAAAAACTCACAGTCAAATTGATCACATCATCAACACAAAGTCGAGATAAGATACACTATAAGAAACAGTACATGTGGATATTGCCACTAATCATAACTGCCTGGCAGAAAAGTTGACCCGGTGCAGTAACTGAGGAAAACTAAGACTGGAGAAAATAGAAATAAATGACTGGATATGGTCAAGTTCAAAGATTAAAACAAAATTAAAACAAAATCTATACTTTTATATCTATAGTATACTTCCTAAAAGACAAAAAAATGTGCTTCTTAACAAGAACAGATGAGATAGCAAACATTATAAAGAAAAAAACAGAAGAAGATGCAGTGAAAGCAAAAGAAGACTTAAAAACTGTATACAAGATTACTAAAACACTAAAAGATAGCCAAAACATTCACTTCAAAAGATGGGATCATTAAAATCCAAGAACAAAAACAGTTGAAAAGATATTTTGAAAAATTCCTAAGTTACCCAAGTCCCAAAATATTTATTGACCTCCCAAAACTGAATTACATTCGGATATCAAGACGTTAAGACCATCCATAAACTAAAGAACATCTATAAACATCAAGGGAAGTCAAGTGTGTGTAGAGATGCTAAAAGCAAACAAACAATGAAAAGATGGCAAGAGACCAGAAAAATGGAATTACAATAAATATCCAAAGAAAATTGCACTCCAAAATTGCACTAATTGAAGTGTCATCATCTTGCTTTAATTTACTAGTAGAATCTTCAGTTGTACAATACTTCAGAGGATCACAAATCTCCTCAGGCAAGAACCAGCCAGATTTAGGAAACAAACATTACATTTTGATCACATCTTCTTTCCATGATAGATCATGCAGCAGTTCATTCAATGTGGTGTTTCTGTGGTAGAAGTTTAACATCTTATTAAAGAAAGAAACGTCCCCTAACAGGACTAATCAATTATAAAGCAGGAGAAAAGCTGTTTATTGTATCTTTTATTTACTCCTCAGCAAAATGCCTTAGAGGAAGCAGTCTTCAAAAGCAGTCTGTTACAGAATGGTCCAAGAAACAAAGAATAGATGGTCATTTTATAAACTGTTGAATGTACATATAGTGTAAATCAATACATACAATTTACTCTTGTTGGTTCATTGGTTTACACCCAAATGAATTCTATAAAAGTGTATTATAATATATTCTGGTTCTTCTTATACCTTTTGAGATGAGCTACCATATTTGAAGTTTTTGTGCATATAACAACTGTCCATTCTCGTTTATAGGACATTGGCTAATTTCTTAGTCATCAGTTAGTCATCCTTCAG
>NW_024381263.1:0-5953 GCF_016835505.1 Polypterus senegalus | reverse complement strand
CATGTGAGGACAGAGAAGGTGTCAGTTTGCATATGGAAGAAAATATAGCAACTGAGAATTGTCAGCCAGTCGCGTCCAGAATCGTTCCCGCTACTGCGTCACGGACGCTGCAAATACCAGGTAACCCCGAGTACCCCGATTCTACCGTGGTGGGTAGCATGAGCCCAGCTGGCTCTCAACGATTTTATAGACAGTCGCTTCGAATCCCGGCAAGTCGCCTGCCCTCCTTCTGAGGTCCTGGCCTGTTTTAAACCAACTTTGCCCCTTCTTTCTCCTCATCAGTCTCAAGCTTGCCTTGCCTCAAGCTTTCATCGCCTCCCCTTATCAACCGCACTCATTCAAGCCCCAAATCAGTCCCACATCTCCATCTCCACTTTCAGCTGGGCTGCCTCAAACGGGTCCATATCCCTTTCTCTCCCCTCTCAACCTCGTCTTGCAGCTTATTCTTTTCAAAATGTTTGTACTCAAACGCCCGACTTGCTGGGCTTGAACCGGGTACCCAAACGAAGACATGACCTCCACCGCAACTGACATTTCCCCATTGGGCAACCACAACTGCCTCATGTGACCTCGACATTATACCTAAAAAGCCCACGCTCCCCCCGTTGGCGGACCGACCCGAGCTTGACCTCAGCGTTTCTCTCCTGCTGCTTACCCAATCTCCTGCGGGGGCATCTGTGGTTCACACCGATATCTGGGGAACTCCTGTCCATCGTCCTGATATTTGTTGCACTCTCGACCAGGTGATGCAGGATGTTTGGCACCCGAAACTTGACCAGCAAGGGCCCTCCCAAACAGCCCCTCTGGCCCCTGGATTCCCGCTGCGGACCTCCTGGCTGCTGGCACAAAGTGCCACTGGCTTTTGTGTTTGGCCGTGGCCTAGACCTTTGGGCCAGATCGCGCTACGCCTTTCGCCACCCCTTTTCCCGATGTGCCAAGGCGAGCCCCCAAAGTTGAGGGGGCGCGAAAGGTCCTCCAAACCCGGGAGAGAGGGGAGAAGAGCATCCAGAGGCGCGGCCGGCATTCCAGCTCTACTGATCACCGCCAAAGTCGATGGGACCGCCTTGCACCCGGACGATCTCCCTGTTGAGATCACCGGCTTCGCCGGAGCCCCTCTCTCGATCTGTTCCCTCGCCTGCTGAAAGACCAAACCCTTGCAGTGAAGCGCCGAGAACCGGACAATTGTAAAGCTGCTCAAGTTCCTATTTGTGACTTTGCCTTGAAACTCCATAGAAATGATTGTTTATTGAAATGAATTGTCAATCAATTTACGTTTTCAACATGTATTCCTCAGAATTGTCAATAAATGAATATTTTAAACACCTTCTCCTCAAGTGTTCTTCTTTTTAAAAAGAAAAGATAAAGAAGAAGAACAAAAGAAAAACCCAACAAAGCCCACTTAATTATTACTATTGTTGGGTTGTGTGGTTCCCCACAGAGCCATCTCTTGACTAAACACCCTTCTTTTTTTCTGGGAGGATGTTGATATCAACGTGTTTCTTTGTGCTTTGATAAACACCTTAATAAAAAGAAAAGAGCACGAAATTTTTAATATATGGTGGTCCACCTAGCAGGACACTACGGGAAGAAAACTGGACTTTGCCCGTATTGCAGCGATCCTTTTCAAATCGGAGCCGTGGCCTGCAGACTGTCCACGTTATTTTGTGGAGCCGTCGCATTCCAGAAATGGGTTCTGGAACCTCGGGGTGGTTCTTTTAGAGCCAAAATGGCCCCCCTATGGCATCGCTCGGGAAGAAACGCTCTGGCAATTTCCCGGTTTAAATAGCGTCAGCCCGTGGCATCTCAAAGGGCAGGAACCGTCGCTTAATCGCTTTTGGGCCAGGTTACAGCAATTTCTTTAATCGTCTTTCCCTTTATTTCTCTCCACCGCCATTCTCCGACTGAACACTAAATCCCACTGAGAGTACAGAGGCAGGAGGTGCCCGCGGTCAAATCCTCCAAAAACGGGACGCCACTGTGATCTCACTTGAAACTGAGCCGGCCCCTTTTATCTTGATGTGCATGTCGCTTTAACTTTCAATCTTTGATTTAACCCCTTTCAAATGTTTGGTTTCTTTGTACCCTGTGAAGACAAGGGTCTGGGCATCTAAAATGGAATGAACTGTTCTGAACGACGCTGTGTTTCATTTCTCTAGGAAGAGTAAGAGGGGGTTGATTTGGAATCTAAGACCACCGATCACTCTGAGAACCCTTTGGTCTCTGCTTTCACAACCTGAAAAGGGGTTGCTCCTTGGATCCCAAACAGCCACAGACTTACTTTAAACGTTTAACGTTCCCAAAACCACATCTCCTCCTTATTCGTTCGACGTGACTTCAGGGCCCGGTCTTGGATTCATAAAAGTAGCGTTTCACTTTTTAATCTTTTGTCTCGGTTTTGAAAGTTTGGAAATATTGCACTTGTACACTCTTACTATGAAGGTGGGGTGGAGGGTTCATCAGACCGATGCTGGGACTTTTATTTTAGTTGTTCCTGCAAAGACCCATCCATGTGAAGGTTCCAGAAGAACCCTTCATTGATTCACATAAATTAACGGCCCATACATTACAAAACCATGAAGGTGTTAGAGATCCGTAAAAACAGGGCTCCTGAATGGAAAAGTTTTTCCCATGCAAAAGCACGTGAAGAGTCCACTTTTTCTTAACCTGATAGGTCTGGCTAGGTGGCCTGTGACATATTAAAGTTTTTTTTTTCTTTTTCATCTTAAAAGTACTTATTAGAAAGTTTTTAAAGCACAAAGAATCAACTTCATATACAAGGAAACTTCCCATAGTGAAGTGGTGCTTGGTCATAATAATTACAGGGAGCCTTGATCTGAGTAAATAATAATAATAATAATAATAATAAAAAATAATAATAATAATAATAATAATAAAAATATCATTATTTTTTTTAGGACCGCGAGTCATTTTGCTGTCACTCGTTTACTGGGGCGACAGTACAATGTTCCTGTAGAAATGCCCCGATGTGCCATCTACTACAGTAGGGTGGGTTGCCTCAAATGCCTGGGAGGTTTTCTTCCAAACCACATTTTTTTAACACTTTTTTTTCTGATGAATTTTGGAGGAATTCATCCAAGCAGTCCCAATGCTGGGGCGCCCTAGAGGTGAAGCCAAAGGGCTTCTTGGGGAAAGAGAAAATTGCCAAAAATGAAGGTCAAGGTAAGGAGTGAGAAACACTGAATGTCGGAAATGTACTGGGAGTGGAAGTAAGCCGGTAAGGTGAGGGACAGGGAAAGGTGTCAGTGTTGCATATGGAAGAAATAAAAGCTAACTGAGAATTGTCAGCCAGTCGCGCCAGAATCGTACCCCCACTGACGCCACGGACAGCTACAAATACCAGGTAACCCCGAGTCACTTCCACATTCTACCGTGGTAGGTAGCATAAGACCAGCCGCTGGCCCCAACGACATAGACAGTCGCTCAACCCCGCAAGTGCGCTCGCCCCCTTCTACGGGTCCGGGCTGTTTTAAACCAACTTTGCTCCTTCTTTCTCTCATCAGTCTCTCGCAAGCTCTCTGCCTCAAGTTTTCATCGCCCCCCCTTATCAACTCGCACTTCATTCAAGCCCCAAATCAGTCCCCACATCTCCCATCCCCCTCCACTTTCAGCTGGGCCCTGTTCCAAATCGGATCCATACCCCCTTCTCTCTCCTCTCAACCTGTCTTGCAAAGCTATTCTTCCAAAATGTTTACTACTAACGCCACCTGGGGCTATTGAACAGGGTACTCCAAACCAAGACATGACCTCCACCGCAACGGGACATTCTCGATGGGCAACCACAACCCTCCATGTGGCCCTCATTATACCTGAAAACGCCCACGCTGCCCCGGCTTACCGACCCGAAGCTGACCTGGCAGCTTTTCCCCTCTCTGCTGCTTACCCTAATCTCCTGCTGTGGGGCATCTTGTGGTTCACACCGCTATCTGAGAACTCCTGTGCCATCGTCTGATATTTGTTGCACTTTCGACCAGGGATGCAGGATGTTTATGGGACCCCGGTGAAACTTCTGGACCAGCAAGCGGGGCCTGCCACAGCCCCTCTGGCCCCTGGATTCCACGCTGACGGACCTCCTGGCTGCTGGCACGAGCCACTGGCTTTGTGTTTGGCCGCGGCTTAGACTCCTTCGCCAGATCGCTTTCGCCGCTTTCGCCATCCTGTTCCGATGCCGGGGCAGGGGGCCCACGTTTCGAGGAGGGCGCGGGAAAAGGTCCTCCCAAACCCGGAGAGGAGGCAGAAGAGCATCCAGAGGCGCGCCGGGTCCCGCGCCTACTGATCACCGCCAAAGTCGTATGGGACCGCCTGGCACCGACGATCTCCCTGTCGGAGACACCGCTTCGCCGTGAGCCCCCCTACCCCCATCTGTTCCCTGCTGGGAAAGACCATCCCCGCAGTGAACGCCGAGAACCACAATTGTAAAGCTGCTCAAGTTCCTCATTTGCTTGACATTTGCCTTTTAAACTCCATAGAAATGATTGTTTATTCGAAAAAGAATTGTCAATCAATTTACGTTTTCAACATGTATTCCTAGAATTGTCAATAAATGAATATTTTTTCAAACCTTCTCCTCAAGTGTTCTTTCTTTTTAAAAATAGAAAAAGATAAAGAAGAAGAACAAAAGAAAGAAAAACCCAACAAAGCCCCATTTAATTATTAGATTGTTGGGTTGTGTGGTTCCCTCACAGAGCCATCTCTTGACTAAACCCCTTCTTTTTTTTTTTTCTGGGGAGGATGCTCTGCATATCAACGTGTTTCTTTGTGCTTTGTAAACACCTTAAAAATAATAAAGAAAAGAGCACAAATGTTTAATATATGGTGGTCCACCTAGCAGGACACTGACAGTTGAAGAAAAACCTGGACTTTGCCCGTGGCATTGTGTGCGCTGAGAGTCCTTTTCAAATCGGGAGCCGCTTGGCCTTTGACAGATCTGTCCAGGGGTTACTTTCTGTGTGGAGCCTGTCGCGTATCTCCAGAAATAACGGGTCTTCTGGAACCTCCGGCTGGTTCTTTAGAGCAAAAATGGTCCCCTATGGCATCGCTCTAAGAAACGCTTGGCAACTTCGTTTAAATAGGGGTGGCCCGTGGCATCTCAAAGGGCAGGCAGGCACGCCTGCTTAATCGCTTTTGGGAGCCCAGGTTGCGCTAATTCTTTAATCGGTCATTCCTTTATGTCTCTCTCCACCGCCATTCTCTACCGACTGAACACTAAATCCCACTGAGAGTACAGAGGCAGTGGAGGTGCCCCGCGGTCAAATCCTCCAGAAACGGACGCCCCTGTGATCCTCATTGAAAAATGAGCTCGGGGGGGCCCTTTTCTTGATGTGGCATGTGCGCTGAACTTGTCAATCTTGATTTAATCTCTTCAAATGTTTATTTTTTTGTACCCTGTGAAGACAAGGTCTGGGTATCTAAAATGGAATCGAACTGTTCAGAACGACGTGCGTTCTCATTTCTCTAGGAAGAGTAAGAGGGCTTGATATTGGAATCTAAGACCACCGATCACCTGAGAACCTTCGTCTCTTTCACAACCTGAAGAAGGGGTTGCTCCCGTGGATCCCTAAAAGCCCACAGACCCTTTCTTTCGAAACGGTTTAACGCTACAAACTCCATCTCCTCCTTATTCGTTTCGAACGGACTTCAGTGCCTGGTCTTGGGTTCATAACAAGTAGCTTCACTTTTAATCTTTTGTCTCGGTTTTGACAAGTTTGGAAATATTGCACTTGTACACTCTTATATGAAGGTGGGGGTGGAGGGGGTTCATCAGACCATGCCACCGGCACCTTATTTTAGTTGTTCTGCAAAAAACCCATCCATGTGAAGGTTCCAGAAAGAACCCTTCATTGATTCACATAAATTAGGAAAAACGGGGTGGCTCCATGGACTACATAAAGCAAAACCACCTTGAAGAGGAGGGGGAATTAAAGTTTTTTTTTTT
>NW_024381262.1:0-13059 GCF_016835505.1 Polypterus senegalus | reverse complement strand
AAAAAGTTTTAATTAAAAATTTTTTTCATAAGACTTCCTAGGGCATGAAAAGCACAGATTTTAATTTTTCCCAACCTTTTGATGTTATCAATAATCACGAAAAGAAAGAAAAACAAAGTAAAATTAATATAATTAGCAAGTCCCAAATTATAATTTGTGTTATACATCATATTCTATTCAATGTATAAATGTGCATCATGTGCTGCATGCTACATCATACTTTGATCTGTAATCTTGTACTGTTATAAAGTTTTGGAGAGTTTAGCCAATCTAGTGTATGGGTTACAGAAAAAAATGTGTAACTAAAATTTGAACCAGTAAGAAATGAAAAACACAAAATAAACTTAAAAAGGGAAAACCGTGGAAACTGAAATAAACAGTAGAGCAAACAGCAGATCCTAACCGGGAGCACTATGTACATTTTCTATATGACCGGCAAACTCGTTTAGATGGGTTTATAATTTCCACTCAAGAATTATTTCAAGTTTCCAACAGTTGTAGCTCACGGGGAAAGAGGAGTGCAGTTTTAAACAGCATTTTTTTTTTTATATTGAGTACTCAAATTTGTCATTAATGCTGCAATTATTGTTTCAAAACTTTTGTGATTAAATTTTCACAACCCCTAAATAAAAATTAGTTTAATCCAGTTAATTTTTGGGGAGATTCACAGGGTTTTAATGAAAGGGGCAAAATGAATCAATCTGTTAATAGTAGTTGGGGTCACGCACTTTGCTTTTCATTATAAACCTTCATCCACACAACAGAGTTTACCCATTACTTATAATACTGGATATCACTTAATCAATAAGGGATGCAATCTCTCCTGTATTTTCATTCACATTGTTTCAAATATACACTACCTCTCCAAAGTGTAGAGAATAACAAAGAATAGTTCAAATTCAAACCCTTATAAGCGGTGTGAGTTTCATTTGTGGGCATTAAAGTTGCAGACAGAAAAGCCTGAGTGCTACATGAGATTGACATTAATGGTGCTATGCTTCACACATTTACCAAAAAAAAAAAAAATCTTGTTCTGCAAATTCTACACTCATAATAGAACACACATGTAAACATAAAAGAGACTGTTGAGGTACAGGTCTGAGAGGGGGTAGAATGTCAGTCCCTACGGGGGAACATCTGGCCTGAAGCATGGTTGTTACTAACCATGTCCGGAGCATCTGAAGAACATTAATTTCTCTATATATTAATTTTTTTTATATCATTATATATTGATATGCATGAAGGAAATGAGATACATTGTGATTTACACACAGAATTTCGATAAAAAGTTTAATTACGCAATTAAATCACAATTTCATTTTTCTAAATTTATTCATTTGGTTTTATGGCTGAATTATATTTTGAACTTATTACAAAAAAATCAAGATGATTACAGATTGCACATTTATATGGCACATGCAATGAATCTAACATAATTAACATAAATAACTAACAAAAGCGAGCTATAGCGATCTTTATGTGACCCAAATAAATAATTAAAGCTATGGGGTTTTTAGGGGGATCGAAATAAAAAACATGGAGCAGAGGTGCCTTTTGTGATCCAAAAAATAACATAACTAGTGTTTACATCGATGGTCACCCTTTAAAAGGTCTGACTGCTTTCCCCAAAAATTGGGACTAAAGTGGGGCGGACTTTTGGGTTACAAGGTTTTTTTTGAACATGCCCATGTCCCAAAACCCGGAAGCCTCAGTTTTTGAGACTTTTTTTTCTCAGTTAGAGTCTGAAAAAAAGTGATTGTTTTTTACTATATATATATTTTTTGTCCAAGAACAGACATTGACAGATAAAGAGGGGGGAGCCACCGATATTGGGTATCCTGGCTGAAAAAAAGTGCTTTCAGTAAAATACAAAAACCAAGGCCCCCCAAAAGTCCAAAAACAAGACAAAAAGAAACAAAGGGGCGGGTTTTTAGGGGGAGACGGGAAGTGAGGTCGATGGATCCGCCGGGTTTTCCCACCTTTGGGCTCAAAACGAGGTGCATCAGAGGACTGGAGCTGGGTGGCCCTTCCCATTGGCTCAGCCCCGGAAATGTGTCAGGTGATCAGGTGAAACCCCCCGGGATGGCTCAGGAAAGGGAAAAAAGGTCATGCACTTGCCCCCCCCGGCATGCCCCCCAACGCCTTCCTAAGCCCTTTTAACCCCTCCCATGCGCCGGGGAAATTAGCCCAGCCCCGGGGCGGGTGGGGGCCCTAACCGGGGGTGAACCCAAAAGAGATCACGGGCGGAAGGCCCCCATAAAGAGTTTTAAGGGCTGCAGGCAAGAAACCAGGGGTGCCCGGGGTTCACTCCTTGGGGGGGCCACCCACGGGGTCATGGTCCGGAAAAGGTGAATTCCGCCCAACAGGTAACCTCAGCGAGTAATCCCTTTTTAACGCCAGAGCCCCCCTCCCCGCAGCATACCTGGTCCCCCGGTCCAACAGTTTCCGCTCAGGAAATTGAGGGGGTGCTCCACCCCAAACCCCCTTTTCAGCACGCCAGGCCTGTGTCCCCCCGGCCTGGAGGATGAAAGGAAAAAGAAAAGGGTATCAAAACGGTGGGGGCGTGGGGGCCGTTTAAGTCACTAAATGCACCCCTTTTTTTTCAGTCCTCCCAATTTGGGCCCTTTTTTTGTTAACCGCGGGGGCCCCCAAAACCGGGGTAAAAACCCGGGGAAACCCCCGCAACCCCGAAGGGACTTGCCGCGGGTTGGCGGGCCATTTCAAATGGCATAAAGGAGCACTTGGGGCCCCCATACCCACCAGGTACCCTAAAATTTGGTTTCCTTAACCCAAAGAAGCTTTTGGGATTAACCCGGGCCCCGCCTCACCAATTCCGAAACGCTTACATGCTGTAGTTTTCCCTCCGTGCTGGAATGATGACCCGCACCCGGTAGGCAGCACTTTGAGTTATGAGGCGGCATTTTGTCCACCAGCGCTGAAAGGTTGCTGGGCCCGGAAACCCCAAAATGGAAGGACCATACTGCCGTGTCCCAGGGGGGTAAAAAAGTGCTTTTTTCCCTTCGCGAGTCCGTTAAAGGAACCCCCCCAAACCCTTTCGCCATGTAAAGGTGGTCGGTTTGAGCCGCCCGCCCCCGAGGCCCCCCCACGCTGGGATTTGGATAAGCATCAAATTGGAGATTTTGCGGAAGCACAGAACCCCAATTTCCCAGGCTTACCCGAAACACAATGGGGCTGACCAGGGACTATAATTTTCCCTCAATCACACCTAGCTCCAGCAGGGGATCCGCTCCCCACCTTTTTCCGGGGGAATCGGGCGTTTCACAAAAACCCCCGGGGCCTGTCCCCATGTTGTCCCAATCAGAGGGTCCTTCCGGGGTTCTCACACTACCCCCCAACGGTCCGGATAACTGTTTCCACTCCTGCCGCTGTCTGGGATTTAAGCCCGGGGGGGGTTAAGGTCGGGTGTGGGAAGAGGGGGGGGCCCGAGGAGGGATCGGGTCCCTGTCCTTCCAGGGTTTTCGCGGGTTCACATAAAACCCCCCCCCTTTGGCCGGGCGATTGGGTTCCACCAAATGCCCACCCCCCTTTCCCTCCTTTAAACCCTTTGGGGGGCCCCCCGCCAGTGGGCAAATTTTGAGGGAGGTGGCACGGGACCATGACCCGACCCCGGGGCGAACTCCCAAAGAGGGGCTGTTGTGTACCGGGCCGTTTGGAGCCTCCCCCCATGTGATTTTTAAGGACAGGTTTTTTCAAACATCCCCAACCGCCCCGATATTTTCCCATATTTTTGGGGAGGGAAGACCCTCTTCTTCCCAGCCTTTTTCAAAATATCTAATTGAGGTGCCCGATGGGTTAAAAAGGGGGAAAACCCCGGGAGGCGGGGGACCCCCGAAGGGGAAAAAAGGCAGGGGGGGGTGACCCATTTCCCTTTCCCATCCCGACCACCCGGCAGCGAGGTTTGAAAAAACCTCTACTAATCCGGGTTTGAGGATGATACACCGGGTCTTTAAATGCTTTATTTTCAAATCTGGCAGCCCTTGAACGTTTCCCCAGGTAAAGGGGGGCCCCCTGGTCTGTCAAGCTTTTGGGGACCCCCACCCCGCGAATACCCCTAAAATTTCCCCGGGGGGTTTTTAGGGGTAGCTAGCGCAAGGGGAACACCGGGTATCGTAAGGAATCCACGGGGACAAAAATGTACTTGTGCCCCGGCTAGGGCCCCGGGGGCCCCCCGGTCACCCATTCTGGGAAGGGGAACGCAATCAGTGGAATGGGAAAATGGGGGAAGGGTCCCTCCTGGGAAATTTTTCGCAGTTAAACCCCGGCAGGAAGCGGAAACCTCCCCCCTTTAAATTTCCCTGGCCAGAAAACGCGATCCGCCCCAAGTTTTTTTCGGGGCCCGGGGGGGGCGTCCGACCTCGCCGGAATCGGCACTGACACCGCCCCTGCCCCATGCATTGCTCCGGGAAAGGGGGAGGTCAATCTACACAAAGTAGGGGCCCTTGGCATCACTGATTGGGCCCGCCTTAAAAGGCCCCTGCTTTTTTACAAACTTCAGGGTTCATTCCATTGCCCCTCCAAAAAACCGGGGCGTTTTAAAATTGAACCCCACACGGAGGGGGGTCACGCGACCCACTGGCGGTTTTCCGCCCCGCCCCGGGCGGGTGGATACGGTTAGCCCGCGCCGGAGTTGCCACGCCAACACTCCCCCCAAAAAATCCAGGGGCCCCCCCCTTTAACCCCGGAGGGTTTTTCCCCCTTTTGTTTTTAGCCCAGTCCCCTGGGTATCCCCGGGTGAGGATCAGGGGGGCGGCACGTGACTTTAACCCCCCGGAACGATGACAAAAAGCGGCGGCCCTGACCAGCGGATGTCCCCCGGGGACACAGGTTATACCGTTTTAAAAATTTAGCCATTTTTTTGGTTCAAAGCGGGGGGCAAAAATTGAAATGTTGCGGGGGTCAACAAACCTTGGGGGGGTCCCCACATCCCCGCCAGTATGTGGCCCGGGAAGGGATTACCCCAAACACACCAACCCCTCCTCCCCCTCCACCTGCATTCCTCCTTGCCTAAGCGTTTGGCCCCGCCCCCGCGGAGCCTGCTCCGTTGCGGGGGGGGCGGTTTTGAACATCCCCCGGCTAGTTTGACATGAGGACGGTTCTGCCCCCCGGGTGGGGCGCCTTTCCCTAAAGCTCTAGATCAATTTCTTGCCGCCCCAAACCGCTGGGTGAAGCCACGGGAAAGGTTTCCAGGAAGATACCCTACCTGTCTATTATTTGGTGGGGCTGCAAATGGCGAGCCAATCCCCTAAGCCCATAAGGCCCGGTTGTTTGTTGGTTCCGTCGGGGTCCAACCTCCATGCTTTTTTTTTTATTACCTCCCTTGGGGGCACCCCTAGGTGGTAAAGGGGGTTTTGGTTCCCCGGGAAGGCAGGCCCCTCCCCAAGAGAGCATACTGAGCCCCTTTTGCCCCCCCCTCCGGGGCAGCCCACCGGACCCCACCCGCACCCCCTGGCCACCGAGGGGTAAAAGGGCCGGGGCGGGGCCCCACGGTCACGCCAACCACGGGGGACCCTCCCCCTGAATACCGGGGCGCCCACCTGGGGATATTCAGGTCCTGTCCCCCTCCCCGGGGCTTCCTCCGTAATCACGCCACCGTAAAACAGAAGAAAGGATAAAAGTTGGGGCAGCCACCATATTGTGGTATCCCGGCCAAAAGTCGTTTTCAGTAAAATACAGAGCACTAAAGGGACACAACCGAGTCCAAAAAAAAGACTAAAGAAACAAAGGGAAAAAAGGGGGAGGGTTTTAAAGGGGGGCAGGAAGTAGGGCGAGGGGTCCCGCCGGTCTTCCACCATTGGCTCATAGGGAGGTAATAAACTGGGGGGGGGGACCCTTTGGAGCCCTGGTGGGATCTGTCCCGGGGGGCCGGCGGGGGGAAAAGAGTCAGTGCACTCTCCCCACCCCCCCGGCCCCCCAACTGCCTTCACTAAGCCCTTTTGCGCCTCCCTGCGCCGGGGGTGACAAATTATATATATTATTTTAATATATACAAAAACACATAGGAGGGGTAAGATCGTGAACACCACGAGATTAAAAATCAATTAAAAAAAAAAAAAAAAAAAAAAAAACTAACCTTTACAAGTATCATACATTTAACCGCTATTAAAAATAGGGCAAAATATGTTTTTTTGTTAAAATAGTAAAAAAGCAGCTCACTTTTAAAATGGACTCCAGGATCAAAAACCGGGAAATTTTGAGTCCAGGCAAAATTATACCCTTCCACAAGCAGTCATAGTAAAAAGAATTCAATGCCCCCAACCCTAATCATATTTTTTTTTTTGCATTTTATTTTTAATAAATCATTTTTTCTTTATTTTTGAACTTTTTTGAAAGTGTTTATTTTTATATTTGGAAATCGGTTTTAAAACATTATACACTTCATGTTAATTTTGTCAATTATCATTAAAACATGAAAAAAAGTTTCTGTTTTTTTAAAATGTTTTACTGTCATAGATTGTTTAAGACCCGGGAAAACACATGTCATGTTCCAAATAAAATATAAATATTTATAAAATGTAATTTTCATTTTTCACTCTATACAACCCAAGCAAGCAGCAGGTAAATAACTGATGAGAAAACTGTGCCGGTGGGGATGTGAGAGCAGCTTTGCTGTTTGCTTTTTCAACACATCAAAAGGACAAAAAACGCTGATGGAGAGGTGAGGATTTTTGGTGGGAAGATCTACAAATTTTTCAAAGGCTCTGGGAATTTAGTATTAAGGCCCCGGCCAAAAGGTCTTAATTGCCCTGGATATTTGACTGTTCGGGGTCCTGCCCCTGCTCCTTTTTTTTGGGGAACCCTTTTAAAAACCCCATAATTTAAACCAATGAAATGGCAATGAGGGCAAACACACTGAGTAAGGAGATGGTGTAAAAAGTCAACTCCTTTAAAATTCCCCAGCTCATCCCTGGTTTGGCCAACGGGCAAACTTCAGCAGTCGGGTCCTCTTTCCATTCCTTGGTTTTCCCCGTCGGTGAATGCCAAACTGCCGGGGGGTTTGGGTTTTCCTCTCCCCTAGGGGACAAAAAACCATCCCCCGGTTCCAAAAAGGACACCCCTTGTGTCCCCTCACCGGGGTACGCCCGCCCCCCGGGCTGATCCCCTTTCCCGTGGGGCCCAATGTGCCTCTCTTTTTCTCCCCCCTTCAGCTGGCTGGCTTCTCTTGCACTGCACCTGTGCCCCCCGTTCAAACCCTTTTCCTTTTAGTGGCCCTTTTGACCAATCTTTGAAAGACTAATTTGGGGTGTGAACCCCCACTAAAGAAAATTGTGGTCCCGCTGAGAAGGGAAAAGGGCGGCCCGGGGATCTGGGGTGCTTCCCAGGTGGTGGAAGGCTTTTCCCCGGCATTCAACCAAATTTTCTCCCCCTTTAAAATGGGACTTTCTCCCTACGAAAAAGGGTTCCGACGACAATAAGGGGGAAAAAAGTTTAAAGGTTTTTGGGGGATTCTTAAAAGGACTAAACCTTGTTTTCCCCCAATTTTTTAAAGGGGCCTCCCAATCCCCGGGCCGGGGGGTTTCGGTGGGAAAAACCAAAAGGGGGATTTTTGGCCTTGGTCCTTTCTGTAAAAAATTCCCAGTTGATGAAATGTTTTGGGGCACTAAGGGTTTGCAGGATCCCCAAGGTTGTGGATATACGCTTTAAAACAAATTTTAAAGGGGGAGGAAGGAGAACCCCGTTTTTTCCCCATTATTCCCGGGGTTATCAGGGGTTTTTTTGCTTCTTTTAAGTTATGGTTTTGACAAGGTGGGGGGGCCCGCGCCCAGGGCATTTTGGTGAAGAAAAAGGGTCATTTCAAATGCGGGGCCGAGAGGTGGGGCTCTTATCAGGGGCTGAGCTGGAGCTTGGAGCTTTCTGCTTCAAAGTTTTTTATAAGAGAGAAAAAGTGTTATTTATATGCCCCTTTAAAACAAAACCAGAGCGCTGAACACAAAATACAGAAAAATACAACGTTAAAACAAACAAAAACCAAAAATAAAAAAAATGAAAAGCATAAAAAGTTTTTAAAAAAAGTATTTTATTTTTTTAAAAGAACAACAGACTGACTCCCCCAAAACCCCCCGGAAAGGCACTATGTCTTGGGGACAGATGAAAGGCAATCCCATTTTTTGCCGAAAAATGGGCAACAGAAGGCCCCGGTGCCCTTTTCTTAAATAGGGCTGTATGGCTGCTACCCGGGCTGGTTGGATTTGGGCCTTCATGCAAAAAGTCTAAAGTAAAAAAATTTTAAATGAATTTATCACTGGGGGCCCGTGCGGTTCAGAATGGCTATAGATCTTGTAGCACGAAGTTGGAAAAACCGGCTGATTTTTAACAACTGTGGGGGGAAAGGAGGGCTTGCTAAATGTAAAGAGGCTTAAAAATCAAAAAAAATGAGGAAATAAAAAATGGTGGAAAAAAAAAAACCGATCCAGGGTTCAAGACCTCTGGGTGCCATAACATGGTTCCTTGCAAAGGTTTTTTTACCGGGTGCATTCTGCCTTATTTTCTTTGAAGTGGAAACAATTGGGGAACAGGGGGCAATGGGGCGTGGAAAGGGGGGGGCCCGAACAGCAAAGTAAGCCAAGTCTTTTCCCGTTTAAAAAAGCGTTTGTTGAAAAACTATTTTTCCCCCCCCCCCCCCCCCCCCCCCCCCCCCCCCCCCCCCCCCCCCCCCCCCCCCCCCCCCCCCCCCCCCCCCCCCCCCCCCCCCCCCCCCCCCCCCCCCCCCCCCCTTTGGGGTTTTTTTTTTCCCCCGGAATCCAAAACCCCTTTTCCCCTTTTTTTAAAATGGCCAAAAAAAAAAAAAATTTTTTTTTTTTTTTTTTTGGCTCCCTTTTTTTACGGTTTGGGGGGGCCTTTTTTTGGGGTTTGAAAATCAAAAAAAAAAAAAAAAAAAATTTAAAAAACCTGGGAGAGGAACACTTTTTTTTCTTTCAATGGGGAAAAAAAGGGCGGGTGGGTTTTGGGGTGATTGACCACATGTCTGCCGGGGGGCCAACAGGATCCCGGCGTTTCGTAGTGGGAACGCCTGTTAAAGTGCATGCTCCCCAAACGCTTGACTTGACAAATTGCGGTGAGACACAAAAAAAACCCGGGACTGGGCTTGGGGTTTCAAGAAAACCGCCTGGAGGTTGCCGGGCGTGAAACATAAAAACTATATTCCTCCTACACCCCGCCAAACTGCGGAAAGGCAGGTACATTCTGTAATTAGCCCAATCGTATTTGCAAACAATGGTTACACAGGGCCACGACAATGTCGGGTGAAAAAGAGAACAGCGAGACAAAAACAAGACAACGCCCTGTGCACAATGCTTTTCTGTAAAGCGTTTTTGACTGACAAAACTTTCCCGCCTCGATCACCCCCCTATCCCCGATTTAGCTCCCCGTTTGACTTGTTCAGAAATAAAAATACCGAAGGGAACACTTTTCTTCAATGGATAAAGTGAAGAGAAACGGCAAGCCTGTTGCACAGCCTCAAGCAAGAAGACTTCCAGCAATGTTTCAACCAATGGAAGATCGTATGGAGTGGTGTAGAGATCGGGGAGGATATAGGTGACAATGTTTAGAATGCTGTAAGTCATCAATATATAAATATATATTTTAACCAATCCAGTTATTTTTGTGTCTCACCTGTATTTTTAGGAAGTCACTGTGCACTGGGAAAGTCTAAAGGACAGGAAAAAGGCCAAAAGTATCCTTTATATAAAAGGGTAATTGGGCAGTTCCTCCCAACCAGGCCAGTAAGTAAATGTGCATAAAGGTAAAATTAAAGGAATGAATTTTTAAAGGGAAAAAACATTGAACAACACATGCAAGAACAGCAGTGTTACTGAGTAGTTAGCATGGGTTCAGAAGGAAAGGTAATGTTTTGCTAACATTCGGGAATTCAATGAGGAAGCAATCAAAGGATATGATGATGTAGAGAGTATGATATTATTTATCTTAACTTTCAGAAAGCATTTGATAAGCTGTCACATGAGAAGCTGGGCATCAGACTAAAAGAAGTGGGAGTTCGAACAGCTGTGTGTAGAAGGGTGCAAAATTGGCTAGGGGGTTAAAGTGCAAGGAACCTTATCAAATTGTTATTTTTAAAATATAAATAAGCTGGCTACATACAGGTTGGGAGGTTTGTGGTAGATGAAATTTAATGGATGTAAAGCATAACAATTGCATTCATGTTAGGTTTGAATACACAATGAGAGGTATGAAAACTGGGAGTATACCTTGAGAAGGATTTGTCAGTCATGGTGTACTTGCACTATCAACTTTCAGACAGTGTTCAGAAGCCATTAAAAAGTCTAGCAGAATGTTAGTTATATAGGCATTCGGGAGAACAAGTCCAAGGAGGTTATGCTTAGGTTTATAACACACAGGTTAGACCTCACCTGGAGTACTGTGTGTGGTTGTGGTTTTTCAGGCTACAGAAAGGATATAGCAGCTCTAGAAAAGTCCAGTGAAGCTGACTAGGCCAATTCCAGGGCTTCAAATGATAAATTATAATGAAATGAGGGAGATTACAGGCTGAGCCTTTTCAGTTTAAGCAAAATAAGATTAAGAGGAGACATAATTGAAGTTTTAAAATTATGAAGGGAATTAGACAGTGGATTGAGAATGTTACTTTAAAATGAGTTCAATCAAGATTGTAGGGACACAGTTGGAAACTTAAGGGTAAATTTACAAAAAACATTGGAAGTTTTTCTTTTTCTTTACATGGAGGCAACAAACAGAATAAGATACCAAGCAGTGTGGTAGACAGTAGGACTTTTAGGGACTTTCAAAACAAAGCTGATATTATTTTGGAAGAATTAATTGGATAGGACTTTGTGCATTGTTGGTGAATGGTCTGTTCTCATCTAGATTGTTCTAAAGTTCAAATGTTCTAAAAATAATATCAAATTAGATAATGATAAAGACACCTTTTTAATATATTTTCAGGCCAGTTTACAACAAAAACCTTAAACGGTTCAAAAAGTTTTGCAACATTTTCAAAAAGGTCCCGATTAAAATAAATAGGGAACAAATCTTTGCAAATGCAAAAAAAAATTCAAGATGAGACAAAAAAAACAACCCAAATTTCTAGTGGAAACAGTACATTTTAAATTATATTCACTTTTATAAGAAGGTTTTAAAATAAATCATAACACATGGGGTATGATTTTGGAAAAAAGACAAACAAAATGTTTACAGTAGGGTATTATAAAATGTATTGGCAACACAAAAAAAAAAAAAAAAAACACCGATCCACTGCAAACACATTGATTGCTTTTTTCCCAGCCCTTTAAACTCACTCCCAAATTTTTTACAAGACTTGGGTCACAATAAGTACAGCTTTTAAAGACTGGTTTTACCCTAAGGACCTTCAAGGGTGTCCCTATAAAGAAATACACTGCAAAAATCTTGCCCAGTCCCATTTCATCGCAAGAATTAAAAACCAAAACCCCACTTACTCTTAAATATAAACACAGCAAAAGAGAAAAAGATGGACATTTCAATAGTGGAAAAGGGCCCCCAAACGTTTTGCTGCAACTGATATTTACTTAAACCAGATGGTGGAAGAGCCCAAAAGTCATTTAAACCCACTTTGAAATCCGCACTGTACTGAAACTTCATTTTTTACAATTTTAATTAACATGATCATGATTACAGGACTTCTGTAACAGTAGGCAGGATGATAAATTAACAGCTAAACCCATTGCGGGGCCCAAAAAAACCACCTGACATCTGCCTCCCAAAACTTAAAAGGGCCCAAAAAACCAAAATGAACAAAGATTATAATCCACCTACAGCCCCTTGCAGACTGCATTTATGGAAAACTGAGGAAAAGTTAAAAACCAGATGGAAGAGATGAGGGTGAAATGTCTTGTGAGGGATATTCTGCATTATGTGTTTGAGATATGAAGACTTTATTAAAGGTATTGAATGAATTCACTTTCTTAATATCAATGCAATTTACCTATTAGTATCAGATTACACAATGAGAATAGCTAGGGAAATTTACTAGGGTGCCTTTTAATGGGAGGCAAAAATACAGCACTTCCAAAACAGATCTTATGATGCTGCAAACAGAGAATAGGTAAGGAAATAGAGATCAAGAAGAATAAAAACCTAAGGCAATATGGGAAACGAGACTGTTAACATTATAAAGAAACAAGTGGACAATTAAACCAGAAAGCCAGAACTGCAAGGTAATACATATACATGAGCATGTTAGGCATACTGGGGTGGGTACACACTAATATTTAAACATATTTAAATATTGCAATTGATGATTAGGTTTCTTGACTAATTTATAATGTTTTTGAAGATGGTTGAGATGTCAAGACCATTTAATTAGTTAGGGGAAGAGCTGTAAAAAGTACCAGAAATAATACTTTAAATGGTAAGACGTGATTTCAGTTTAAAAAATAAAAATACTTGAGTAAAAGTAAATGGGGTCTGCTTCAAAATATTTAATCAAAAGTAACTTTAACAAAGGAGAAGCGGTAAGACTTTTTCTAGAGAACACGATAGTTTGTTTTATTTTTAAACAACGATAGACAATATTTTAGCTACAGAAATGTACTACAGAAGAATTAATCAAGCAAATGCGATCATATTGATCAGTGCATAACTGCAGTCAGTGTTACAGTGATGACCTGAAGTGTCGAACTACTTGTAGTATGGATATGAATTACACTGTACCTTCCTAATGGGATACCCGACAGCACTAAATGAGGCACCCATAATCACGAAAACAAAATAAACAAAAAAAGAATAAATAATTAAGTGAACAGCTCACAACCTTATCACTTGAATAGATACACAATTAAAAAACAGTGAAATTAAGACGAAATATTACATTAATAGTAATAGAACAATTTCAGAATTGTTGTTTATCTTTAACAAATATCCTCTTAGAGTGCTGTTGTTTCATTTGCTCCAGTTGGTACTCAATTTTACTTTTTTAAAAGACTTTTTCAAGCACTCATGTAAACTATAGAACTAACCATAATTAAAAATCAAAACATTTATTAACTCTCCCGCAAAGGGGACCAGTTGGTTGTCTCTTTTTTTAAAATG
>NW_024381261.1:20000-21974 GCF_016835505.1 Polypterus senegalus | reverse complement strand
TGACAACCCAAACTTTGCATCCACCTGCATTCTTTTTCATTCTCTTTTGGCGGGTGGGGGGTGGAAGAAAGGAGAAAAGCGTTGTTCAAGAATTTAGGTGCTGAAATTCCCTTCTTGAATTATGGATACTTAAGGTTTTAGCTGTGTCACTAGTATAGAGGTTTAGCTTGGTGGAATGGATCTTTAAGCTAGTTTAGCATCCTCCTCTAAGAATCAGCAGAAAACATCTCCCAGGCCAAAGAAAGTGCTTTGTTGTTCCCAAGAATCATTGGTGAGGAGTCTCTCAGGGTAATAACCCTACTCTCTCTCAAGCTACCCATCCCGAGATGTCTGAGGTGGAGACACAAATTCACAGTGTTGTGAATATAAGCCAGCAGATCTGCTTCTGCTCTACAGGGGACACAGTTGGGATCTTGGATAAATTTCATAGAAACATTAGGAAGCTTTTCTTTACATAGAGAACCACAGACACATTGAATAATATGCAGCCCTCACTTATAGTACAGTAATCCCTCCTCGATCGCGGGGGTTGCGTTCCAGAACACCCCGCGATAGATGAAAATCCGCGAAGTAGAAACCATATGATTGTATGGTTATTTTTATATATTTTAAGCCCTTATACAATCTCCCACACTGTTAACATTATTAGAGCCCTCTAGACATGAAATAACACCCTTTAGTCAAAAGTTTAAACTGTGCTCTATGACGACACAGATGACAGTTCTTTATCACAATTAAAAGAATGCAAATATATCTTCTCTTAAAAGGAGTGCGTGTCAGGAGCAGAGAATGTCTGAGAGCGAGAGAAAAGCAAACAATCAAAAAATCAATACGTACTTTTGGGCTTTTAAGTATGCTGAAGCACCGCGATAAAGCGGCATTTTTTAGAGTAGCGTCCGTATTCTCTAGGCAAACAGCCCCTCTGCTCACACCCCCTCAGTCAGGCGCAGAGAATGTTAGAGAGAGTGAGAGAGACAGAGAAGAGCAAACAATCGAGCACTGCGTGGGAAGCATATCGTATATCATTGAGGAGTTTTAGTTAATACGTAATACATGCTCTGAGTGTGTAGCTTCTAAGCCATCCGCCAATAGCATCCCTTGTATGAAATCAACTGGGCAAACAAACTGAGGAAGCATGTACCATAAATTAAGACCCATTGTCCGCAGAAATCCGCGAACCAGCGAAAAATCCGTGATACATATTTAGATATTCTTACATTTAAAATCCGCGATGGAGTGAAGCCGCGAAAGTTGAAGCGTGATATAGCGAGGGATCACTGTATTACTATTGGAGATGTTTCAGTGCTGAGCTACTACTGTCAGTTGCACAATAATGTTTTGCCACCATCCCTCAAATGCATACTGTACTTTTCAATATATGGAATTTGCTTGCTGTAGACTGCTTAAGGTATCTTGTATACTGAAAATAAATGTACATTATATTACAATGCAAGGTAACGCTCGAAGCAGCATGGCCAATGTGAATTGGTGTTTTTTTGTTTTTTTTGTTTTTTTTAATCTTAGTATTTCATCAGTGTGTATGTGTCATGCTTCTGTCTTTCCTAGACTTTTACTAAATATAGTTGTGCTTGAAAGTTTGTGAACCCTTTACAATCTATATATATAGCTCACTAAGGCAAGGCAACCATGGAAAGCACACCGGAAGGGGCGTGGATTCACTGAGCCGCCGACAAGCAAGACACCTATGGCGCAGGCAGGAAGGAGCCACGCCCACCAACTCCTGGCACCTCCAAGCCACCTTGACTGTTCATAGAGGCATGTTTCTCGCGAAGGTGAATAGCCATATGCAGCGTGTAAAACGGTTTGCGAGGGGGTATCCAATGGGATCCTTAAAACAATCCTTTCCAACTGAGGTTAAAACACAATGAAATAAGCAGTCTTTAAAACCGAGTTTTTGGTTACAACGCATCATCATGCACCATAGCAAACTGTTTTACACCCTACATACAGCAA